>NW_027180330.1:300018-600037 GCF_040956055.1 Brachionichthys hirsutus | reverse complement strand
ATCTCTGCTTACCACCGTCCGGCTCAATCATACTTCCGTCTTCTCTCCGCCTGCTTCTCCTCTCGTCGTCTCTGCTCCACAATGTGCACTAATTGGGTTTTATATCAGGATTCCAGACATCAGTTCCCTTCTAGGAATTCTGGTCAGTGCAATTAAAATCGCGATCATTGAGCAGAATTCGGCCGGATGCCTCTTTTATCGTGTCGATTCCCAGGGTTTCAGACTGTCGAATAGCCCTCTGCCAGTTATCATGGCTTTGAGAAACCCCATTCACCGTCAAAGCAAATCAATGTCATTGTATTACATTCACTATTGTGGGACAGTTATTCACTGTGTCAAAGAGTTTGTCTCTCAACTCGTAAATTTCTCCAGATGCGGGTGGCAGGAAACCAAACGGGGCACCAATTGAACATGTTTCTCCATCTGTGGTCTCACAGGATGGTTCTCTGTGTCGGCCGATCCATCTGTTTAGCACAGCTCCACCCTCCATAGCAGCAGAGAGTGGAGCGTCCTCAAACACAAACCGACAAGCCGCCTTTTAAGTGGAACAATACTAGTTAAACGGACAACTCTAGGGGGATATTTGGGAACCGGCTCTGCGCTTATGAAGAGAGCAGGAGTGTTGGGAGTCATGATCTTAAATACTTAACTTTCACACTAAAAGCCCTCTGGGGTCGCAGGGGGGGGATTTACATTCAAATAGGTAAAGGAGCTTCACAGAGCGAGGAGGATGAAGAGTCACAAGGGGAAGAAGAGATGGGATAAAGTTGCTGCTGCTGATGTGTACGCCCAATCTCAGCTGTAATTGATTATAGTTCAGAGCCGGAGTTAGAAAAGGAGGAAGACTGATGGATAAAAGAGAATGAGACAGAAAATAGCACAATCTGCTCTGGCCTTGTTGCCCCATATTCCAACAGCAGCAAAAATATTGTGTATTGTACAGAGAGATATTATTTATTGTACAATTTGTCTGATCTGTAAATTTATTTAATCGTTTAATAAAATCAAATCGGTGTTTAGTAATTAAAATCACTGAATCTGCATATTTTATTATTTTCAATAGTCTTAGTAATGTATTTAACATATGTTTATAATAACATATTTAGTCTTAATGGTTTCAAAACATCACAAGGTGAGGCAGACAGTACCTCTGGCTCAAGACAGAGGCCAGCGTGAGCCCGTGTTTAAATGCGAGTTACAAAGAAGAAGAAATACACGCATTCAAAACTAGGAAGTCTTTTCACAGCAACAATGGAAGATGCAGATGCTACATCAAAGCTAAAGAAATTCTCAAAACTGGACTTTCAGTCAAAACAAGAAATCATAAATAATGGGTTTTTGTCCAGAAGGATCGGTGTATGGGCTTAATTTAAAAGTAAAGGTAAGACCACATATGCACACACTGCTGTACAGTGCATTATATGTTTGTATAATATACAGTCCACAACAAAAATCAAAGTATATGCAGTGTATATACTTCAATTTGTATTAAATGTGCATGAATTGTGGCATTGCAAAGGCAAAAAATTAAGAACAGAGTTCAGAGCAAATAGGCTCGCTCTCTCAGCTGCTATGAATTGCTATGAATTCCTGTCCACTAAAATGTAGAAAGCATGTTTAATTAATGTTGCTGTAAGCAAACAAATATAAAAGCTGAGCTGGAATTCCTTAAGCAGAAGCTGCACAATGTGCTGGAGTACAGAACCAGCTGGACAAAATATATGTGAATGTTCTACTTTATAACGTCACCCCAGTTTCTGTTGCATTTCAACGTGAGATACAGCAGCTGCACGCTGTGCACTCGTCCATGTCACAAAATTACATCCGAATGGAGTTGAAAGAGTTGGAGCTGCCAGAATCGTCACAGTCGCTTCCCACCTGAGGAGAGACTCGGCGCAGCAGAGCCCGGATTCCTCAGGTGAAAGGAAACGCTACACTAAAGGCTTTGTGTATCTCCTGTCAACCGTCTAGTCCATGTGGAATTTATTTTCTACAGTGCATTAATAGATTAAGATGACTGGCAGCTGCTGTCCTTTCACAATGTGGAGGCCGATTATCCCATCTGGGGGAGTCCATGAAATGACCCCTTTCCCTGTTACATTTTTACAGGTGAGCAATTGTGACCAATCCCTTCCAGGTTCTTGGTGAAAGCCGTGTGTTCCGCCCTTTGAAAGGCTGAGGCCGGATCTCTGTGCTCGTCAGGAGTTGGATCGGCGATCCTGTGGGCAGAATAATCTTCTGTAATCCTCAACTGTGTGATCTGACCACCCCGCAGCAGAGCGCCGGAAGGCGTGGGGAGGTTACGTCTGGAGGTTGGGGGGGGTAAAAAAAATCCTCAATAATTTCAGCTAAATAAAATAAATATGAATAAATAGATAAAATGGCTGGACAGATATAGAATGTGTTAAGTGAAAACATTGGTTCCGATCTGTAAGCCTAAAACCCAAACTATAAAAAGCAGCAACTGGTGAGTCATTTCGACTGTCGAGCTACACTTGCTTTCCAGTTGCATCAGTCCTTTCAGCATTGATGGTCTTAAGATTGTAATACTCAGTGAAATACAACGAGCACTTTCTTGCAGGGACAGTCAATCCTGCATTAGTAGTGTAATGTGGATTTTTACTGCCACTTTAGTGAGTTATGATCTGAGAGGTTGGAGCTGGAGGGGGAGTTGAATTTTCATCTGGGTTAGCAGCGTTTTCATTTTCATCTGAGGAAGTAGTTGTGACTCATGTGAGATGCACGCATGAAGAGATTCAACGAGTCTCGGCCGCTTTCAGACTGGATAAAGGGAGTGCTTGCCGAGCGTTTTGCTCGTAATGCATAATTTGACGAGTTTAATGAGCGATCAGGTTCCACGAAGTCTCCAGGCCAGAATCTCCGATTCCAAGTCATTCTCATTGTGATCATTGGAACCGAATTAAAATAAAAGGTTTATACCGCGGACGGTCTTGTCAGTCATTTTCAACTCCATATTCTGGCTCAGGTGTCCCGTCCTGCGTTTTTTCCTCATCCATGTATGTATTTGTATTATCCTCATCCCAGCTTCGCGTACCTCCAGTCGCCGGATGCGGTCTTTGCCAGTGTGGCTACTCTTCCCCTTCTCCCTTCAGATTGACTGCTCCTTGTGCATCATGCTATAATTGGAAAGGCAAGCTTCTGTCTTTCTTTCTCTTTAACGATTGCCTGAGAGGCTCGGAGACTGAGCTGAGCCAAGCAGAAATGGCAATCCCTGCTCTGGACATGTCATTTGAGATGTGTCCGTTACAGGTGTGTTGCCCTAAAAGCATGCCTCAGCCTAAAAATAGTCCTTAATGACCAATCCTAAGGTGCTCGATCGACCTGCAAGCCGATTTGACTGGGGCGGTGGTGCACAGCTGTGATTACACTGTCAGCAAGTGGCACCCGCTCCCAATTTGCAAGTCCCATTCTCTTTTCTTCAGCTTCTCTCACTGCCACCCCCACATTGGTAGCAATCAGCCAGGTGCTAAATGCCTGGGTGAGGCACAGCTCATGGGGGGGGGGGGTTGCACATGGAAATAAGCATCTGTGATAGCTTGGCAGAAGAGGAAATGGGGCAGGAAATAAGTGTAATTCTCAGAGATGGGGAATCCGGACTCTGTGCCATGGACACGGCGGCAGTGATGGACTCAGGTTAATCATTAACTTGGTGAACTGAAGATAATGAATAGAAGGGGGTTGACTGTGAGCGATTTTTGAAGTTGCTTAAATAAACGAGGGTTAGACTCCCCTCACAGTCACGATTAACAGCGGCACACAGCAGGATGGAGGGGAAAGAGAGCTGAGCCGGGCTGTGGGGAAAACGCTGATATGGCAGCCGCTACAGGAATTACTCCTGAACATTGTTAATGAATAATCAAAGGCGAGAGAGGGTCATGGATGGGATGTATGCAAGTCTCCTCTAAACTCTCATGCAGACCTATAGGTTTAATGAAACTAATTGTTGCATTGACTCAGGGCTCCAAATGTCTTTGAAGCCTGCAGGCTGATGACATAAAATCAAGCTCCCCTTGTTGTTGCAGAAGTATTTACAGAGAGGGGAGAAAATGAAGTCCTCTGGCAGAACAGACCAATTTCACTGATTTATTCTGCACACAGGGATGGATAATCCTAATTCAATGATCACACTAATACGACAGCAATACCAGCGTACAGGAAGGCGCCGTCGACATGTGCTTCAGCTTGATGTTACGCAGCTACTGCACATGAGATAAAGGAGCTTGACGTTTTTCACATCAGTGACCAGATCGTTCATGTGAAACGAGTCGCTGCTTTGTCAATGAGAATTAATATTGTGCCGCATTCTTGCACGATCTATTGTACAACAATGTTCATTCATCTTCAAATCTTTGTGCCGGCGGCGGTGGAGATGGGGCTTCTTTCCTTTGACAGTTGTGTAAACTAGCAAATCTGCTCCAGCTAAATGTTACTACTACTTTATAGCTAACGTTGCTAGCCTGGAAACAATGCAGTATTTTATTTTTGCTGGGATTAACAGGATGGCTGAAAACCGGATTTCATATGTGATTTAGGTTAATTCTGGATGTAGATCTGAAAACGACATTGAGCTCAAAGGATTCAAATGAGGTGTTTGTTAATTGTGCATGAAGAGCGGTAATATTCTGCTCCTACGGTGCGCTGACTGCGTCACTGAGCACCCAGTCACTGAGCAGTGAAGCAGTCCAGGTAGCATGAAGAGACATGAAAGGCAGCAGCCTTAATGCGCTCCTCTCTATCCTCACACTCACAGCCATGTTTCGTTATCTTCCATAAGAAGGAGTCGCTCAACCAGCACAAATCTCCGTTCCCCCGGAACCTCTGATCATTGTTGTCCACGGTGATACACTCCGGAGATGCTGCTTTCACATAATGAAACCAGGAGAGCTGCCCACAGCCGCCTTATAATAACCCAGTGTGCAGTGTGTGTGTGTGTGTGTGTGTGTATCTAGTTTGTCTTTATATGGTATTTGAGAGAAAAGGAAAGAGCTTCAGCTGCAATGCTCATCTGTGTGTGTGCTTAAGTGCAACATGGGGGTGTGTTTTTGCCAGTGCGTGTCCACTTGGTGTGCATGAGTCACTTTGAGAGGTTCACCAGCTTTTATTGAGCTGGGACTCTCTGCTTAAAAGGAGACAAAGTAATTGTCTCCTCAGTTCTCCAGAGAGGAGCAAAAACATCTTGGGAATGACAATTCTTTCCGTTTTCCCACCGCCTGTCTTTGAATGGCAACGGTTCAAACGGGCTTTTTGTGAGGCTTTTTCTACAGGTGACTTTCCAAGCTGAGCGCCACCATCCATCCTCCCCCCCCCCTGCGTGCCATAAACAAATGACAGCCGCTCTCCAGAAGGAAAAAGACGAGTCTCAGAAGCGAGGGTAAACCGAGCGTGGCAAGTAAAAGGAGAGGAGGCAACAGCTCGACAAGGCGCCGTGCTTCCTGTGTTCTTCCCTCTGCTCAAGGGGTCCACGCTGAATCCGTGCGGCAGGCTTATTTAGTTATTCCTTTATTTTGCTGGCTGCTCCTGAGAGGAAAATTTATTCACGAGACATCACATTTGAGCTGTCATGTCGCAAGTACAGAGTAGATATTCAAATTGTGACACGCAGTAAATACACACACGCAGGTTGTCCCACAAGCGTGTGAGCACATACGGGCTATCACACCTACACACACACACACACACACACACACACACACACACGCATACACAGTTTAGCATGCTCCATCTATATTCCAAACACTGACAAAAGGTTAGCGCTGCTTCCAAAAACAAAAGCTGTTGAGAGTTTTCCCTTCTGGCAAGCATAAATTAAGAAGTAGACTTAAACTAAAACTATAATAAAGTAATAACAAATACTACTAAATAGTACCAATTATAGCAGATAGAAATATCTCCTAATTACTCCTGCAATACTTGAAATACTGTTGGAATCCATAATAATAAGATTTAAGTTAAGAAAAGTATCAACGACTCCAACAATTCATTAATATATGAAAGAAATCTTGATTAAATGTTTTGTAATGATTCAATTCAAGTTTGTAGTTAAGGAACAATAATACGAAGTTATGATGTGTTATAACTGTGATATTATTAATAATATCCTGTAAAAGTAAAGCAATAAATTAGAAGAAGTTACTTGTTTAATCTGTCTGAAATTACAAAACATGCAAAACTGGTGTTTCCCAATGTCACTTTGGTGATTTGCAGTCAATGAGGCTGTTGCAGTGACATTAATCAATACTTCCTCTTCTGAGCAGAACAAATTCAAGCCCAGGAACTGGTGCTGCCAGCGAAGCCCCTCTGGAAACAGCCTAAACACACATTTCTTATTCTTTCATTTCAAATCTGCAGCCAGAAGGTTTTGACTTTTGACTGTGTTACGAAAGCAGCCGTGGATTCCTTGAGGAAGACTTTAAAGTCACATGTGAGGCTGTCTAAAGTTGCCGATCTGTGATGTCATCACTGCAGCTATGGAAGCTGTTTCATGGTCTAATTGTTGCTTATGGAGAATTTGAAGGCATTGCAGCGTCTGCTCGTCGGCAACCGTCGGCAGGCGAGGTTGTTGATGTCAAAATACTCGATGTTTGGGCCACAAACATTGTGTACTTTCCACCAGAACATGTAAACATTTACATGGGGGCGGGAGTCAACCCACTCCCCCCGACTTCCCTCTCTACTCCTCCCCATTTGCTATCTTGTCTTCAAATCCTCCCGACACAGACTGTATTTGTTGCTCGATTTTAGGGTCACTCTCACCCGATCAGCCTTCCTGCTCCTGCAGAGAAACTGTGTGCAGAGAGATAAGGATAGAGCGAGCATATGCTTGCACTGGGGAGGCAGGGGGAGGAGAGAAAAACTAGTAAACACGACGGGAAGGCTGAAAGCGTTGCTAATTGGAAAACTCAGAGATCTCTGTACGACTTGTGGAATTTTTTGTGTGACTCTAAGGCGGAAGCCGCGGCAACCCGGGACACCAGATGGGGACAGAGGTCCAGTGTGGGCCGGCCGGTCCCAGCAGCAGCAGTGGGACGCACACAAAAGCTGAGGTGGTGAAATATTAGAAGAACTCTGCTCTGGGAAGAAGCTGTATGTGCTGAAGAACAGACCAAAAAAAAGAAAACCAACCTAAAGGATTAAAGAGACCTGCATAAATCCAGGGAACAAACTCAGGACGTGGAAGGAGGTGAAGCGGAGTTTAAGCGTCCCAGGATTGAGGATCACAGCCTAGGATATGCATGTTGATGCACTTTGACTCCCCCGGCATGAGAGACGACTCGAGGGAGGATCAGGCCTTGGTATTAAGTTTCTCGCTCTGGATTGAGGACAGTTTGTGCTGTGTGCGACAGGTTCTTTCTGCCTCAGACGGGAGTTGAGAGACTAAAAGTCAAAGGGTGGGGTGACTGTGTCGGAGCCTGGCCCCTGAACGGAGCTGGACAGCAAGCGCTGAAGGGGGGGGGTGTTATTTAAACTGGTCTGCTCCAGCAGGCCCAGAGCCGACAGCAATGAGTCAGAAGACTCTGACCCGGCAGCTGGAGCTGTGGGAGAGTTCTGAGGGTCCACCTCCTGCAGCTTCTCTCACCTCCCCTCTGTCCCCGGTCGATCAGTCCCGTGGGCGTGGGGGGTGCGCTCTGTTTCGCCGTATGAAACTGAACCGCAGCATTCAGGAGCGCAGACGCTCGTCCCACTGTCACAGCAGGTACAGTTCAACATCCGGTCGTCGTCTCTTCTGTTCAAAAAAAAAAAAGGAGTTGCACTGATTTGTGATCGTCTCAACCTGACAAACATTTTCTCACCAAAGATTTCAAAGTCAATTATTCCATGAGCTAATCCAACACTCTGAGTCAGATGGATTAGATTTGGGGGAGCACTGAATTCAGAATAATGAAGTCTCATAATTACTGTCAAAGTTTGCGGAGGGAAAATAGAAACAGGGATTAGTGAGTGCAGCTTTCGGAGGGTCCCCCCCCCCCCCCCCGGCACACATTCTGTGATGCGGTTTTCATCACTGGGGGAAACTTGTTTAATGATAATTTGATCTGTAGCTGCGCTCACAAAGCCTTCCAGGCAGAGGAGTGGCTCCTAATTGGATAATTTAGAAGCAAAATCTAAAATAAATATTATGCTTCGCGCTTGAGTTAAGTTATTTCCAAGTTCAGTTAAATCTGTGTTGACAGCGAAAGTTTGGCAGGTTCAGGAGATGGGGGGGGGGCGTTATGGAGATAAAAGGCACCCCACATTAAAAATAGATGCTGTAGCTACGCGGCAACCTGATTCCCCATCTGCCCTTGTCATCCCAAGAATTGACTGCAGCCTCAAAGTGACAATTATGGTGGATTCCCATTATTATATACGGATGTCTGGATGTTAGCTGTTTTAGTGAATGACAAATGCGGCTATAATCCAAGCTGTATACCTTTCACAAATAACGCCTGACAAATTGAGATTTGTCTCGAGTGTGTGCACAACTTTCTTGTTATGTGTTGGAAAAACCCCCACAAGCTCTTTAAGCAACACTGATTTCATTGGTGTGCTGTGAGATCGCCTCTTCTTTCATCTCGGAGGTTTATCTGTGAACTGAGAAGCACGCTTCCGTGTCCCCTGCGGCTCCAAATGGATTTGGATCCGAGTTGAACGTTTATAAGCAACCTCCTGCGCCACGACGCTGTATTTCCTTCCAGTACTAAAACGAGAAGACCGATATGGATGTGCATGAGTGTAAAGGTCAATGTGAATGTTCTTGTTGTTGCAGTGAAATAAAAGAAGCAAACGAAAAGCTAAACGTAAGGGTAATGGATCCTGTCTTCTCTGACACTTTGCAGCTTTGATTCGGAGAATGGCCCCTCGCCAGGCCGCAGTCCCATGGATTCGCAGGCGAGTCCTGGGTTGGTGCTCCACCCGTCCTTCCCCCAGAGCCAGCGCAGGGAGTCCTTCCTGTACCGCTCAGACTCGGACTACGACACGTCCCCCAAAACCATGTCACGCAACTCCTCCATCAACAGTGAGGGGTAGGCACGTCGTTCTGGGTGCAGATTTTTATCTATTTTATTTACGCCTAACTGCACATTATCCCAATCAACACAGCGATGGTTATGATTGTAATTATGCAAACCGTATGCAAATGAAATCATGAACCTCCTAACTGTTCTGCTGCGCTTCTTTTTCACCAAGTCTAAAGCTTCCAAATCTTTCCATGTCTCTGTTTAGACCCAGATAGTCTCTGCAAATATCACAAGCATCTCGCGTAAACGTTACTACTTCAGACACCCACTCCTCAAAGTCATCTCATTCTCTGCTTTTCCTTCTTCCTTCTTTTGTCCTGTAGGCACGCCGAAGACATGATTGTCACCCCTTTTGCTCAGGTATGTTTTCCACGTTTGCCACGTTTAATTGCTGTAAATGACTTAAAAAGGTGGATAATTAGTGCAGTGAACTTGCCCACTTCCCTCCCTCCCTCCTCCTTCTTTACCTCCCACGTTGTTCATCCATCCCCCAGGTGTTGGCTAGCCTTCGAACCGTAAGAAGCAACTTCACCATCCTCGCCAATGTCACAACACCCACTAACAAGTCAGTATCATGCTGTCAAACACCTTTTCCCCAATACACAGTTGTCACGAGGGCTTGCTTAGTTCACGGCGTGCGTTTTTCTCGCTCCGCTGTCTCCTTGCTCCCCAGGGGAGCACATTTGCCATCATGATTAAACTGTTTATTATATATTAGAGTGTGCTAATATCAGGATATTAGGATTTGCATTATCTGGTATCTTTATAACTCACTGCCTGAGGAATGAGAGTGGAGAATACCACTCTGACTAATACTCAGATGTGTGTCCTTGACTCCATCAACTCTCCAGATGATGCAGCCGGTCAATAGAGCTAAAATTATTCTCCTTTTTTCTGCACCAGACAGCAGGAGCTTGACTTGGCAGGCTTTCAATTCCACGCCGATATGAGCTATAAAGAAATGCGACACATTATGTACCATTGTGCCCTGAAAATGCATGCCTCACTACATGGTTATGAAACCACAAAAGCTGTTTGGAAGGAGAGCAGAGTTCATGTTATGTCTTTTACTATTTTGGGATGCTTGAAGTGAGCATTAGAAGTGCAACAAGGGAATTAATGTGCTATAAAACTCATGTGTTATTCAATATTTAAAGACATTTTAACATTGACAAGACTTTATGCCTTTCTTCATGGGCTTATTATAAATGAATACCATAAATAAAAATATTTATAACACTTGTGTGAACTGAGCAGTTTGATGCTGAACGTGTTGAACCCCATCAGGGGGCAGCAGCGCGTTCTTCTCCACCTCATGTAATGATGTGTTTGTCCACAGGAGGTCGCCAGTGACAAGCCAACCCACTGTTCCCCAAGCTACACTCTCCGGTATTGTACAATTGTACTGAATTATATTGCATTCAAAAATATTACAAACATTTGTTAAACAGAGATCAGTCAGTGTTTATAAAAAGATTTGATTTAAATAATACATGCATGAGACTAAAAAGCTTTCATATGTTTTGAATCTAGATTCTAGAGATACATATTTTGAATTTTGTCGGGTATGTGTGTGTTTCTTTGTCCCTCCCAGAGGAGACATACCAGCAGATGGCTCTGGAGACTCTGGAGGAACTGGACTGGTGTCTGGACCAGCTGGAGACCATTCAAACCCACCGCTCAGTCAGTGAGATGGCCTCCAACAAGGTGCACGCCTGTCCACACAACAAACACGTCCACTTCAGCATTTGGCGTCCTTCCACCTCAAAGCTGACTCGATGCTAAGCTGCTCAGCTGAACGTCACATAAACTGTATATTCCATGATTCCCATAAACACACCATCGCTGCATGAGAATCGACCGTTATTGGATTGAGGCTGTACTTCCTGTTTAAGCTTACATTTGACAAACATATACAAACAAAATAACTCTGCCAGACAATATAAATGTCAAACATTTGTGAAAATTATTATCAGCTGCACAAGTACTTATTTTCTGCTTTTTCTACTGTCATTGTGTAAACATTTAGACACTCACAAATAAGGACTATGTTTGAAATACCGTAGTTGTTGTACTGATGTGATCCGCCTTTTCTGGTTTTTATGGGTTTTATTGGACTAAACTGGTTTGTGTTCAGAAGTGCTGAGGTGCAGGAGTACATTTACATGCAAGCGTGTGCAGGTGAACAGAGTTTGCATCAGTTGGTGGGACAGAGAGAGGGACAGGGAAGGGAATGAGTGACCGTCTGTGAGCATGGAGGACACGGCGGGGGGGGGGGGGGGTGCTGATGCTGATGTCTCCGCTGTAACCTTGGTTGCTATCGAGCAGCAGCAGGGTCTGCCCTTCCCTTTCAGTCATTGGTTTGTCACTTTGACCACAAGCCATGTGGTTCGGAAAACAACCAATGAAATTGAGGTTATGCTCCTTTAATAGAGTTCTGTCTTAAAGGGACAGCGTCATCTACCTTTTTTGTTCTATTGTGGAAATCATTCCCGAGGTACGCTTCAGCATAAATTAATGAGAGGATGCTTCCTGTTCATAGAGAGAGAGGATAAATGCAATGAAGGGACAGAGGGAGGAATATGTACGCGATGGACATCATTGTGCATGTGTGTGTGTGTGTGTGTGCACGCGTGTGTGTGTGTGAAATCTCTTTGGGTAAACAAAGTCTCTGTAAATAGGTTGCTGCCTTTTTGCAGCTGGAATTAAGCTACAGAAATCCTCCATGTCAACATGGAAGTACGCATGAATATCCCCACTCGGTCTCTCACTTGGACACACACACCCTGGCGCACACACATACTTTTGACAGATGTACACGCTGTCTTGTTGCACATGCGCACTCAGGCTCGGAGCAGAACCGAGCGCAGACACACACACACATGCATGCGCCTGCAGCCACACTGCCTGATTAGCTTGCGAGAGCGCTGTCTACAGCATCCGGGGACATGGCGCAAGAGGCAGAGCACTGGAGGAGGAACAGCAGCCTGAAGCGTCAGGATTAGTCCTCTGGCATTTCAGCCAGCTGAGGCATGGATTGACTCGGAGCAGGGGACTGTGCAGCAGAGCTATTAGGAGGCAGCGGCGCTGACTGTGGACTGTCTGTGTTGCTGAGATCGGTGTGAGGCAGCACAGACGGGCCGATGCATTGGTAGGACTGGGCCAGGCCTCTGGATCCGTACCGTGGGGGAGGGGCAGCCAATGCTGGGAGAGGGAATCTATTTTTCCAAACCACAGCTTTGGGGTGATTCTTCAGCCGGGACTGTCTGCTACAGGCCTGGATGCCCATCTTGTTCTCTCTCTCTCTCTCTCTCTCTCTCTCATCCTCTCCATCCTTGTTTTTCTCCCGCTGTCATCATCTGGTTCTCCCTCACTTAATACTCCCGCTGCCATCCAAGTTCCCTTTACCTCCATCATTCGGTACTACAGGAGCCTCTCCATCCTGTCATCACCATCACTCCATCACCTAAAATTTATATTCCTGTTTGTCAAGTAGCTCGGAGCGCTCATCATCATATTTCTGTTTACGTCTGTCACACATTCACAATCATCCCCTCCATCGGCTCCTCACGGTGTCCTTCAGACGGCCCCTCTCTCTCCCTGCTTTCCTTCGTCTTCCTGTTTTCGGCTCCCATCCACTTCTTCCCAGCAGTGACCGTACCTTTGGGTCAGTTTGCTCAGCAAATGGGATGAGATGTAGTCTCCACAGCAGCCAGATCCAGGGGGCTCCTGGTCTGCCTATCAGGAGACCCTCATATACGGACCACCCTGAGGCTGGAGCCCGACTCTGGACTGACTGATTGGCCTACGTTTGGGTGCCGCATGTAGGCAAGGACAGTCTTCACCAGAAGCCCCTGCCCTTAGCCCCTTCCCCTATCCTTTGGTCCGTCTTCGGGGCAGCTGTCACTCTGGAGTGTCCCGGCCTCTCCCCGCACACCCTGACGACGCCCTCATGCCACTGGGGCGCCCACAGTGCCCCCACCCCACTCCACTACCGCACCTCCTGCCTGTGCCATCGGCCCAAACCCCCTGTCACCCTCAACATGGGTGTAGTGGAGGCCATTGACCCAGCACCCTCCCCCTGCCCCTCACCTGTACCCGGAGGCTACAGGCTGCCCCGCTCCTCCAGCTACAGCCCCCTGCAGGGGAGGGCAGGGGCAGAGCTGGACCTCGATGCAGCTACAGGAGGGGTTCTGGAGGGGGGTGGGACGGCGGCAGAGCGCAGGACGCCCTTCGTGGACCTGTTCTGTGAGACCTGCTCCAGGCCCTGGCTCATCGGCTGGTGGGACCAGGTATGGTTAGCGGAGCTTTCAAAGGGCAAGCAGGCCCGGCAGGGACCATCATGGACAGGTTCTGTGGACTCTAAGTGGTGCTGTCACATCTATGCCTGCATTAACCCCTCCTTCCTATCCCCTGCCTGTTATCCCAGGGCTTTTACCAGTCCATTATTCACTTTGGAAATTTTATATTTGTATAAGTAAGAATCTTGGGTTCATGGGAACAAAGTGTCTCCATGGGATGAAGGAGCGTTTGATGTGCCAGACAGCGGCTTTGTGAGGACTACTGGGAGAATAGAATCGAGTGTGTTCCTGTATTACGCAGCAATGCAATGAATGCAAAAAGGGAATTTAGTAGCTCTGTAGCGTATTTCCACATGGCAGCAGCACCATGAACCAAAAGACAACATCCCTTCCATTCCCAGTCTGTCATCTGAGAGTACGCCACGCTGCTTAAAGAAACGGCTTTGTGATTTTGTTCTAAGCAAGCTGGTCACTTTTACTGCATGTATGTTACAGCGTCGCATCACGCCAGCGTCCACCTTCCAAACGTGCAGTCCACATCCCCTTGTTTTACTAAATTCTGAGTCGAGGAAGCGGCGTGTGCTGTTACTGAAGGACAATTTGTGTCGTCTTAGGGTTGAGCAGATTTCTGATCTCAGGTGTGCAAACACACTTCCATCTGTAAAGAAGTTTGACTTAGTGACTGTTCTGTGATGCATCAGGTTTCCATTGGATGTGACATCCCGTCAGCGGGATCCTTCCGGGTTCTTTGGAATGACATCGGATAAATAAAATTACATCATCTAAATATAAACTCACACACAATTCGTTCATTAGTTGCCCACTTTTCACTTTTAAAATAAAAGTGTTCAATGCTTCGTTTAACTTTTAGTTGGAAAAAGAAGGCAATTTGAAACCAAACATTTTATTCATTTTTATATACCGGGATATAATAATATAATGAATAGCAGATTAATCAATTATGAAAACAAATACTTGTTGCAGCCCCAATCTGAATCAATCAAATTTACAGATTGCATTATGGAGGAGGGTCACATTTTGGATGCAATATTAATTTATTGATGCATGTTATTTATGATTAGAATCAGAAATTATCCCTCCAGTTTGCAGGTGCTTAAATGCACGTGTGGGTCGTGTCTGTGCAACGATTGCATGTTTGCTTCATTAGTCAGTGTCAGAGGAAAAATGTTGTTTGTCCTGGCGCTCGCAGTGGCACCATGGATGTGTTGGTTGGCAGCTATGACTCAGCGTTACAGCATTAGGGAAGGACAGAACGAGAGCGAGAGAGAGCGAGAGGAGGAGGTTTGGGTTGAGTCTGCTCCCTAAGTGTGCCGCTGGGCTTGACTCGCTTTCCTGGCTGGATCCTGACGACTGATTCTGCCTGACTGCTTCTATAATTTGCTGTCAGAGTACCTGTTTGCTCGACCTATCGTGTAATGAGCACTGGATGGATGGAAAAATAGATAGCCGAGAGGGAAAACAATGAAAATGGTGGGAATGCATGAGCTGTGTGAAACACCGGGAAGGCAGGCGCCTGTGACAAAAGAGGATTTTGGTGCTGAAGGGAGGCAGATGAGAGGAGAGTGTTTACTTTGAGGGAGAGGGAGGAGCAGATAAGTAACAGAGAAACAAAGAGGGAGCCAGCCGAGGCGGGGGGGGGGGGGGGGGGGGGGGGTGACCTTGGTAAAGGTCAGAGACACCTGCCTGCTCCCTCAGATTGTCACCCAAGCAGCCACTGCTTTCACATGTAACCGAAGGACTGACTGCGTGGAGGCAGTTGCTAAGGGAACCACTCCGGTTGCCATGGAGATTATGTGTAAAAGATCAGTCAGTAGGACACAGATTGAGGGCTCTTGTCCGAGTTGCATTGTTCCTTCACATGATGTAAGTGACGTGTGAATGTCGAGCCTCAAAACTCTGCGATTATGCATGGAAAATGCAAAATTCTATAAAAGCTGAGAGACGTCCTGTTTTCTGTCTGCGATTATTATGCAGTCACTCAAGAGAATAATGCATATAAAATTGCCTCAGCTCATACTGTTGAATACATGGCAGTCAAAATGCAAGCACGCTGAATCGCAGTATTGAACAGTACAGTGTGTTCTCAACAGCTGATATGATTCAGAATTGATTTGCCAACCCCAGCGAGTGAAGCCAGATTGAGTTTGATCTTGTATTTTCTCATATTTAACAGCCTTGTGTTCCTACAAACAGAATTTATAGCACAATTTTATATTATTCCTTATTCTGGGGGGTTTACCAGCCTGTTTATCAAAGTCGCTCACTTGCTGTTTGTTTTCTATGCCCCCCCACATCAGTTCAAGAGAATGTTGAACAGGGAGCTGTCCCATTTATCAGAGACGAGTCGCTCAGGGAACCAGGTGTCAGAATACATCTCCACTACCTTTCTAGGTAAAGCAAATCTGCCATTACAGCTTTGACCGTCAGTTCAGGTGCAACCAACCGGCGCTGACCTCTGACTTGTTCCCCCCACAGATAAGCAGAACGACGTGGAGATCCCATCCCCGACTTTAAGAGAGAGGGACAAACCCATGTGTCACATCAGTGGTGTGAAGAAGCTCACGCACAGCTCCAGCCTTTCCAACTCTGCCATGCCTCGCTTTGGCGTGAAGACCGAACATGAGGATGCATTAGCGAGGGTAAAGGCATCTTCAAGCAGTTTGTTGAGTTTTATTGTGTTTGTATTTTATATTTCTTTCTGTCCTGCTTGGAGAAAATACTTTTTTGCATCACTCATTAAATTAAATTGAACCAAATAAGCAGGAAAGCATCCCATAAGACACACTTTATTTCAAGGAGAAGCACATTCCTTTGGCAGTGATCCATCAACAATGAAAAAAAACAACAACAATGTGTCATTTTAGTATGAAAGATGCATCTTTGTTGGTGGAGTGAAGGAACGGCTGGTTCCTGTGCGGATGTGTTAATGCTGTCTATTGTGCCTACAGGAGCTGAATGACTTGAACAAGTGGGGCCTTAATATCTTTCATGTGGCAGAGTTCTCTAATAACAGACCCCTCAGCTGCATGATGTTTGCCATCTTCCAGGTGAGTCATGGAGAGCCTGAGCTTAAATTAGCAATAGATGAAATACTATAGTGTAGGCAGTATGGTTTATTTGTGATCCTCATCGGCTGTCTCTGCTGCAGGAAAGGGATCTACTGAAGACCTTTCAAATCCCCGTGGATACTTTCGTCACCTATGTGATGACCCTGGAGGACCACTACCATGCCAATGTGGCCTATCACAACAGCCTCCACGCTGCAGATGTCACTCAGTCCACTCATGTACTACTATCCACACCGGCTCTAGATGTAAATATATCCACTACTCCACCAGAGTTAAATGAAATACTTCAAATATACTCGGTCGGTAATTATTTTTATTATTATTATTTTCTCTGACAGGCTGTCTTCACCGATCTAGAGATTCTAGCCGCTCTATTTGCTGCTGCCATCCACGATGTGGACCATCCAGGGGTGTCCAACCAATTCCTCATAAACACAAGTGAGTCGAAATGAGATTGAGAAACACACAACCACGAGAATTATGACAAAATAGAGCGGGAGAAAATAAAATACACAATGATGGCAGGGATCAACTAAAAGGAGCTTTTGATTGGTTTTGAAGTCTCTGATTTTGCTTTGCCCAGCGCTCATCACAGTGTTGCTTTTAAATATGTCCTTTTATTTGATTTGTTTATTCATTTACCAAACAATGTGATTTTCTTTTCTCTTTAATAACCAAAGTGCATTTTGGAAAGTTGCTACTTAAAGACTGGTAGAGCATTGTGATGCTAATAATCTTTTGTGTTGTTGTACGGCGCTTCCCTCAGACTCAGAACTAGCCCTGATGTACAATGATGAGTCTGTGCTGGAGAACCATCACCTCGCCGTGGGCTTCAAGCTGCTCCACGAGGACAACTGTGACATCTTCCAGAACCTCAGCAAGAGGCAGAGACAGAGCCTGAGAAAACTTGTTATTGATATGGTAAATTCTGTCAACTGTTTTTCTTCACCCTTAATTCTTCCTCACCTTTCACTGCCTTTGTCTTTCACTAATGGGTTCATGTCAATGTTCATTCTAGGTGTTGGCAACAGATATGTCTAAACACATGAGCCTGCTAGCAGACCTAAAGACAATGGTAGAAACCAAGAAGGTGACGAGTTCTGGAGTGCTGCTGCTCGACCATTACACCGATCGGATACAGGTGAGAGGAAATCTTCTGGTTAATTTCTACACAAATTTGTTTTAGTCATTTTTTCCATTTAGCCGTGCCACATTTCTTCCCTTTTGCTCTTTCCTGTTTTTTCTATCTCCATATCAGCTGATTATATATGTGATTCAACTACTGTCAAACAATAAATGGTGCGTTCAGCTACTCTCAACCAATTTAGAAAACAGAAGTTAATGACCACATCAATATAATGTGTTTAAATCAGGCAATCGAGACTTTCCAAAGTAAAATGTTATCAGAAATGTGAAAGGGAGGAGCTGGCATTTCCGTGTTGAGGGTGGAAAAGAGGGAGGAATGTTGAGAAACTTTTAGAAGCAGATGACAGGATTTTGGAGCTAATTCGAGAGTATGAAAGAAGATGGAGGGAAAACTCCTAAGAAAAATTGGTCTCTTATCACTTATTTTATGTTTTGAAAGAGTAAGAAACAGCAGGAGCGTGAAGGCAGACGATCTCCTCACATATCAGAATACGTTTTCATCATCTTTCATTCATTCATATCATGACGCGTGACTATGTCTCTGCAGGTATTGAGGAACATGGTGCACTGCGCTGACCTGAGCAATCCGACTAAACCCCTGGCTGTGTATCGACAATGGACGGAGAGAATCATGGAGGAGTTCTCCAGGCAGGGAGACAAGGAGCGAGAACGAGGGATGGAGATCAGTCCCATGTGCGATAAACACACTGCCTCTGTGGAGAAGAGCCAGGTAGACGATCAGCGAGATACGATTCTGTGCACAAGTGGAAAAACGATCTATTTCTATAAGGCAGAGAGTGATCATCACCTCCTTTTTGTCTGATATAGGTGGGCTTTATTGACTACATTGTCCACCCACTATGGGAGACATGGGGAGACCTTGTACATCCTGATGCCCAGGACATCCTGGACACTCTGGAGGACAACAGGGACTGGTACCAGAGCACTATCCCACAAAGTCCCTCTCCGCCTCCCGTGGGCCAGGATAAGGATCTAAACGTCTGCATTGACAAGTTTCAGTTTGAGCTCACCCTTGAAGACAGCTTACAGAGGGAACAGGAAGATGAGGGTGACATGCCTGCACTCAACCACATGGCACAGGACTTCAATCGTGGGGAGGAGGAGGGTAAAAAAGAGGAAGACAAAATGGTAGGCGAGCAACATGAGGATATAATAGAAGAAGAGGAGGAGGTGGCAATGGAAGAGGAGACGGAGGAGGAGTTGAAAGCGCAGTTGGAGGTGAGATCAGTAAAGGCAAGACTTTCTGACACAAGTCCTGTAGAGGAAGAGGAAGATTCTTCTTCACAAGCTGAAGATACATGAGTTCTGCTCCTGTATCGCGCTCCACTCTTGCACACATTATGTTCTTCATCCTTTCAATGGCCAAACCAAGAACAAATAAGACTGCAATGACAATACAGACCTTTAAATATATTTTTCAAAAAAAAAAAGGGAATAAAGAGAAGGTAATTACACAGCAACTGTAGATTTGAAATGGTGACAAGTTCTCTGACTGATTTCACAATGAACTTTAGTCCGGGAGGAGTTTAGGAGAGCATTAACGATGGGCAGCAGGGAGACAGCGTAGCACTCTGGGAGAGATATGCACACACATAAGCACACGCATGCTGACATACATGTAGAACACACCAATGCAATATAATACTTGTAAACGTATTTAAATGGAGCTCAAATTTACCTGCTCTTTTCTAGCAAAAGAGCAGGTAAACACACACACACACACACACACACACACACACACACAGCTGTATGTTTGTATGTGTGCATTTAAGCGAGGGACACTGATCAGTAATGAATTTCTTTGGAAAAAGCCATCTCTTAGTGGAGCATCAACTAGTGTCCAGTCAGTATTAGTAATTCATGTTTGTTAGAACCTCAACAGAAACTGTTCTCCTCAGAAAAGTTACACATCCCAGTGACTATTTTTCCATTTCTGTCGGAAAGAAAATAAAAAATCCAGAGGAGAGGAGAGAGACAGAAATTGAAGAAAAAGGAAGATGCTGCAACGAAGGGGCCGTCGGTCCCGTTCCCCTTTTCCCTTTACGAGGAGAGTGCTACTGATTCAAGATGGCTCTGTGCCTTTCTGAAACACCAGCTTCTTCAATGGAGCTGTCGTGAAGCAATGCATTGTGGGAGAGGAGTGTGTGACTTAACTTTGATTTTTTTTTTTTGATTGTCTCTTGTTAAAGATCTCTCTTTACTCTTCATGGTATCGTGGTGTGTATCTCACACGTACAGTTTCTGTGTCGATATATGTTTTAAGCTGTAAGTCTTCCTTTGTTGCTCTTCTGGTAAAATAAGAACTCTCGATGCACAGGAATCACTACCACCACCAAAACCACAAGTGGACTCCAGCTTATGTTCTTTCTTATTAGAATTATTTTTGAAAACTTTCTGAGAATAAGCCATGTGATGCTTTGAAGCATAAGTTTTGCCTATTTTCTATTTAAAGTTGCTAAATATGTTGAAGGGGATACAGAGTCATTTAGTCAGAACCACAAGTTTTCTCTGGTCATCTCAAACTCACTTGCACTGTGTGATTCTCACCAAAGGGATTAGAAACTTTGGAGGGTAAAGTGACGCATTTGGATATTAAAAAAAAAAAAAAAAATCAGGGAGGCAGAATGTCAGGAGAAAGAAGGTGGTCTGGCAGTCCCTAATCATCCTTGTTATGTTTGACGCTTTTTTGCCTTAATGTCAGATGCACCCGTATTTAGATTTCAAAGATATAAAATAGATATCCTTGTATATTTCTATCACGTCTGTCTGCTTATTTCTGTGAGTATCAGTGTGTCTATCCAGCATTGCATTTGGAGGGAAAAGGGAAATATTGCTGCCAATTAGTCGTTATGTTGTTGCCGCGCTGGGCCAACTTAAAGAATGTGTTATCTTTTAACCAGGATGGTGACTTGACTATGTCATTGGTATTTTCGGGCATGCAAAGGAAATAAGGACAATTTTGCAGCATATGAGCGTAAAGTCTTTCTTTATTTTTGACCTGATAGCTGACATGTTGGAATTGACGTTACGTAAGCGTTTGCAGCTTATTGTCACTCGTAAGCGAAGGACAGAAAGAGAAAGCGTGAAGCTAAACACATTGTCATTACATGTCATTGTTTCCTCACTGGCATTACCACATCCTGTTTTAATGGCGTTCACGATATGAGCAGCACAGATTAAATAGGTCAGTTTGTTTAGGTGTTTGTTTTTCACAGGGTAAAACAAAGAACTCGGGCGTGGTTCTTTTGCAGGTAAGAGTGAGTTTCTGCAGGCCAGTAACTGAACTTATCTGAAGACGCCATAGCGCCACAGATGCCTGTGTGTTAAACCTGCGTCGTCTCAGGACGGAGCAGCGCTGCGGGGCCACCACACAGGCTAACATCTTGTGGAATGGGAATCCAAGATTACTATCGCAGTTACTCAATAAAAGGTTCCCATATGCATCGGCCTTTTTCCTTTGAGGTGTTGCTTTGTTTTTGTGGCTTCTTGTTATGTCATAAGCTATAAAAACATTAAGATTTAATTGCCATACAAACACAATACTGTAGCAATTGTTTCTTATCAAGAAAATTATTCAATTAATTGATTGCTGCCATTCTTTTTAAATGATGAAAAGAAAACCGTGAGAAGTGTTTTCTTTCAACAGTTTGTGTACAGTTTATTTTTATATCATTGTGGTGGAAGGTCTGGAAAATGAATTGTGTGTTGAGGATATAGCTATAAGCGTTATCACTCTTGTATATAATGTAATATTGGATTGTAAATTAGAAATTTATCAAAGTCATATTGATCTGCGATTAACCACTTGAGGTTAAGTGTACCACTGAAGCACTGCAGGCGACATATCCAGCTTTTGTTTTCCTCTGATTGTGTTTCTTGCTATCTAAATAATTTGTCACGTTTTTTTCATTGTCCACTTTTATTGTTAGAAACAAGTATGTTTCTACCAGCACTTTATTCCATCAGGGTACGAAGCAGACAGTGTGTTTCAGGTAGTGTTACATCTGTGCTGGTGGTTTGGTCATTTATTATATTCCATTGGGCCAAATCACAAACCATCATTGTGTAGTAATCAATGTTAACTCCTCTGGAGGCATAACAAACAAGCCGATCATGATAGTCCATGTGAGTTTGAATTTACTTGGCTGATAAGCCAAATGTAAAATGATATATTCAAACAGGATGTGATGCGTCCTCATTGGCCATCTCTACTTCTGTCGGCACCTCTGTTTCTTAGTAAAGTTGATCACTAGCCTGATAGCCTAAATGTCTGTCCAATGGCAGCCTAATCAGCTGGTTCCCATCGGCTTGCTGTCAGGTTACTTTGTCACAGACTGACTCCCTCTTTGAATAAATCTCCGGGCTTTAATTGGTGTCTTTGTCACAAGTGAGAAAGATTATTCGAGGGGAAAACATGAAATGATTGTAATATTTGTAAATGACCTGGCTGTAATGTGTAAAATGTGTCCAAGTTATTTTTTATTATATTATTTTTATGAAAGTGTTTCCTCTGGACAGAGCTGAGGTGTCATTTTGTGAATAAATGCATTTAATAAGCAAACATCTATATATAAAACAATATTATAGTATATCAGTATATTTTTCTTTTATTTCACTGTTCGGTACTGTAAAGTGTGTTAAAAATACAAATAAAGATTTTTCTATTAAATGCAATACCAACATAATTCTTGCTGTTATTATGCATTTGTAAACAATTTACTTGTTTATGGATTTGCTGGCCATGGACCTGGAAGGATAATCTTATTTCTCACTGTAACTACAGAGTTTGTTGCAAACAACATCCCTCAGTCTTTTAAAGCCCCAACACTTCCAACTGTTTTTCTAACCTCAAGCACAATGTAGGTTAGATTATTTCCATGTAAACACTTACTGGCAGAGGTAAAAAACATTGCTGCCCCTGGTTGATCTCGTACTCTGCTCAGACGTTAGTCGGGAGGACGGTCCAAGTACCAGTAAAACAGAAAATACTGCCTTGACCTGAAAGCAAGCCTCCACACACACTGGGGCAATTATCAGCAGAGACTTTGCTCTTCTCTAGGCAACAATATCTGCATAAGGTGTCAGACATGAGGTAATTTACACCAGCAGATGAAGCACTATTTCTCCCAGCTCCCTTTGTGGTTGCAGTGAGGGATGTCGATTATATATTATATATATCCACCAACCGATTTGTTTGAGTCAAGATTCAAGATTCAAGATACTTTATTATTATTATGCAAACATAATAAAATTGTGTGAAGGCCCGCGGCTTAAGGCACCCATTGGTGAAGCATTAAAACAATAATGGCATTTGTATTGGTTTTTTGTATTGTTTTAACTTTAATCTAAAGCAACACATCTTCAAATAAGAACAGTAACTGTCACCCTTTTGATACATTTATATTTCTGGCATGAGTTTACCCAGAATCCTTCGCTTCAGACGTGTCATTAGTTTACCCAGAAGCCTTCGCTTTAGACGTCACGGCTCTCCGCCAATCACAAGAGATAAATAAAACGTCACCCAATCAGAATGGAACAAGACACAGTGATATGCGCATGCGCTCTTTCTATACGGAAGTAGTCAGTGTATTCGGTGAACTATCCCAGCACATCACCGGTAATTATTAGCTAGTTGTTATTATTATTATTGTTCTGCGCAGCTAAATCTTCTCCCCTAGACTGGATGAGCACCATCATGGTTTCCTGTCAGTGTTTCCTGCTACTTTTGACTGTGTCAGTCTCAGCGGTCGAAGTACAACGCCCTCGGGGTGTCCCTTTATCAAGTATGTGTATACATAATAGGTATGACTAATAAGGTGCTGCTGTCACGGTAATAATGTGGTTCTTCTTTTGATCCTTAAAAGAACGGATGTTTTATGAAGAGGGCAAACCGTTTACTTGCTTGGATGGCTCACGCACTATACATTTTGACAGAGTGAATGATGACTACTGTGACTGCGAAGATGGTTCTGATGAGCCAGGTATGTTTTCTCCTACAGGATAGACTCCTAATGTATTTACATAAATGTGCAGGAGATATGCTCATGTTAGGACAACATTAAAGGAGACATATTATGATAAACTCACTTTTCCCATGTTTCTACACAACTATTATGGTGGTTTTGGGTCATTATCAACCCAAAAACGGCTAAATAAACCATCAAGTCAATCCTGCATAGTTTGCGCAGTTCTGTAATCTCCTACTGAAATGCATCTGGCAGAAATCTCTCCCCCTGTGATGTCAAAAATAGTATAATATGTGACCTTTAAGCAACTAATATGTATGTTAAATGGTACATTTAATTGCAGGTACTGCTGCTTGTCCCAATGGCAGTTTTCACTGCACCAATGCAGGTTTCAGACCATCTTTCATCCCTTCTTCCCGCATCAATGATGGAATATGTGGTATGAATTTTGAACTATGCAGATTTTTTTACACTAATGTTGTACTGGGTGGGCAATATTTTTAAAATGAATACATTTCCCATATAGACTGCTGTGACACGACAGATGAGTACAACAGTGGTGCTACCTGTCAGAATACTTGCAGGTACTTTACACCAGAATACCAATATTTGTTTAGCACCAAAATTGGATTTACATACTGAATATTAAATTTTATGTTTTTGTAATGTACATCTTGATATTGTCATTCTTATAGGGACATGGGACGCAAAGAGAGAGAGAGCCTGCAGAAGATGGCAGAGGTTGCTAAGGAGGGCTTTATGCTTAAACAGGAACTTATTCATGAGGCCAAGAAGAGTTTAGAAGAGAAGAAGGTGAGATGTGAATGGCAAGAAAATCATTGATATTTGTTAAATAATCAAGATCCAGAGTCTTGAACCATGGATTGCTGTGTTGATTTAAAAAAAAGTTTTCATATACCACATTTTGCACCAGTGTGTATCTAAAAAACAAACCTGGGGTGCATCCTTAATGTTAAGATTGACTATTCTTCCCTGTTGCCTTTGTGCCATATATTCCTTAGCAGCTGATGTAAAGGCATTGCATCATAAATGGAATAGATCATAACATTGTGGTGCTAATTTAGTGTTGATTTATCTCAACAGGCCAAACTTGCAGAAGTTCAGATGGGTAAGAAGGATCTTGAGGAGAAGGTGGAGGCTCACAGAACTGTAAAGGAAACTGCAGAGCAGCCAGAGAGAGAAGCCAAAGAGCGCCACCTGAAGGCCTGGGAGGGTAAATTAAGATATCGTGTTTATCTGCTGTTTGTACAGAGCACCACAGTGCACATCCAACATTTTACTGTCAGTGTTTTTGTTATAATAGAACGCTGCCTCAGTCGCGCATGCAGCTGTAGTTCATAAAAAAGTCTCTGAAGCAAACAGAAGTTAAGATTCAAAAAGAATGGTAACATTCTATAGATTTGTGTAAAATCAAACGCAACATCACAGATGGCTCAACACAAAGTGACATTTAATATTTATTTCAGATGAAAAAGCAATCATTCGCATGAAAAAGGACAAAGCTAGAATGGCTGAGGTGTTTCTCGAGCTGGACAATGATGCAGATGGCTTGTGAGTATCAGAGCATGCCAGACTTATTAGCATTCATATAGAAGAGGTTTGTAATGTTTTGAAAGTGCAAACAGTATATGTTACAGAATGCTGACTTAAATCCTTATGACATGCTTTGTAGATTACGACTCCTTTTTTAGATTTAAAAGGGGTACATCTTCCTCATTTTGAAGTCCCGCCATTGACGGATGATATGTCTATTGTCATTTCAGCGTTTCCGTGGCTGAGCTTCTGCCCCATTCTGAGCTTGACCAAGATTCCGATTTATTTACTGAAGAAGAGGCTCAGGTAACTTCTAACTTTTAGTCTTAGCCCGACTATAAAAGACTCCTGTTCAAATTGTTTTTGAGCTCCTGCACCATCCTCAGACATCGTGTGCGCTAATGCTTTAATGCTTTGGTTTATGGAGTTCGTTACGATCTTTCAGATCACATTGGGACCTCAGGGATTTCAGAGATTTGTATAGGTTAGCTGTGCTGCGTGGACCCTTTCAGCGTAGGAGTGGTTAGCTAATGACTGAATTTTCATTTTGTTCCTTCGGGGGAGCTGAAGGAACTAAAATATCAATTGTCTTTGTTTTTTATAGGCACTTCTGGGAGGAGAGGATACAGTTGATACAGTTGCTTTTGAATCCGTTTGGAATACAATCAAAGACAAATACGTATCAGAGGTGAGAGCCTGATTGTTCTTGTCGGGACTTCACATGCTGAAGTCTTCGCTCCTCTAAATGTGCAACTCTCCTGGCTATAGACGGACTTGGATGCTCCGGAACCAGTGGAGACTCCACAGGATGAGATCAGTGAGCCAGTCTCCGACACTGAGTCTGAGCGGTACCCGGAAGATGACCTCTTGGAGGAAGAAGAGGAGGAGGAGGATGAAGAGGATGACGATGACGATCTAGATGAGGGAGACTATAAGGTGAGATCGAGTTTCTCCACCAACCAACTGCTGTACTGTCCTGCTTTTTTTTTTTTTTTTACTTGGAGTCACTCTTTTCTTTGTTTGATAAGCAGAGCCCTCCTGCCACGCACACGCAAGACAAGAAGGACGACAGCGATGAAGGGACTATGCCACCATATGACCAGGAAACGCAGAGCCTCATTGATGGCAAGTATATGCAAACTGAATGACTCAGCTTGTCTTCAGCTAAGAGTGAGTCACTTACCAAAATAGATGAAAAGAACCATCGATGTGATTGCATACCTATTAGTTTGGATGTAATTGCCTGACTCATTCTGGTAGCACAAATTAATAGTTTATCATAGGAACAAAGCTATTTAGTGAGCAGCTGCTCCTTTTGTATGACAGAAGATGATTGCTTCTCTTTGAAAAGCATCAGCAGGAAGGCCTAGTCTTTATGTGTGTACGTAAGTACAAGTTTTCACATGTGCGCATTTGGGCTGCGTTTAATTTGCTTTGGATTCCCAGCTGCTCAGAAAACCCGGAGTGACTTTTACGAATCTGAGAAAGCTCTTCGGGAACTGGATGATGAGATCAGGTAGGTCCTTGAATATTAAGCGGTTTCTTCGTCGATAGTGGAAGCAGTGTTCGTCGAGTTTTCAATAGCTACGATGGATGATTTTTGTTACACATTCTTTGTGTTGCTTATTGAAGACAAAGATTATACATTTTGGATTTGAATTTTGTCTGCAGCCAACTTGAGAAGGAAATCTCCTTTGATCTCGGGCCCTCTGCTGAGTTCTCCTACCTCTATAGCCAGTGCTACGAGTTGTCTACTAACGAGTGAGCACACATTCTGAAATTGTAAAACAAAATGTGTCGTGTATTTAAATATTGGCTGGAATAGGTTCCTGTCTCTGAATGTCATGGACATTTTCCATTCAGGTACATCTACAGGCTATGTCCATTCAACAAAGTATCCCAAAAACCCAAGTATGGTGGATCAGAAACGAACCTGGGGTAAGAGAGAATCATTGGTGTTTTTATGTATTTGTATGATTTATTATTTGACATTTTCTTTACCTATAGAACATGGGGTAAATGGGCGGGGCCTGACGATGACATCTACTCTTTGATGAAGTATGAACATGGGACGGGGTGCTGGCAGGGCCCTAATAGATCCACAACTGTGAGTCTCAGCATTATCTTGCTCTCAATCAAACTTCACTTCATTTTTTACCCCATTAATATATTGTGTTGACAACCACAGGTTAAGTTAACGTGTGGAAAGGAGACCGTTGTGATGTCTACCTCAGAGCCCAGTCGTTGTGAGTACCTGATGGAGTTCACTACTCCAGCTGTCTGCCAGGAGCACCCAACCCCGGATTCTGTCCATCGTGGACATGAGGAGCTCTAGATGCACTTAATTTGAACTTAATTTGTGAGTATTGCATCATCCTTTACCGTAGACATTGTGATAATTCGGCCTTCACACTTTTTGAGGCTTTGACATTTTGTTTCTCTTTGATTATACAACCCCATTTCTAAAAAAAAGTTGAGACACTGTGTAAAATGTAAATAAAAACCCCTTATGGAATCAAAAATATATGACAATAACTGAAATATATGGTTGTTTGGGTTTATGTCAACATGGCATATAATTCAAATGTGAGTGATGTAAAAGACTTCCCAGAAATGAAACCTACAGGGATTTATTTATTGCTACTCGATGAATGACTCAGAAGCCATGACTAACAAACTGTGCTCATCCTTGCAGGTTGTGCTTGAGGGACCAGAGTCGCCGCAGCAACATAAGGTCGCCCTGCCCACAAGCAGCACCACCTTTGGGTCAGCTAGCATATTCCGGACTTGTGTTGGATTGTAACTTCAGTATAGTCTAGTATTTTGCTAAATGGCAGCTTGTAAAAAATACAGTTGGCTGTAGTCGTCATTTCTATTCTATTCTATTCATTTCACGTATTTGAATACACTGTAAAGAAACATGTTGGTATCTGAAGAATTTCTAACGTTGGTACGTACCAACAGAGAATTCATGGTTGTGAAGAGGACATTGTGTTGATGAAACAGTTGTTTGGACAGTCAAAGCAAGAGGCCACTCAATATTTGTAACTTTTATTTTTTTCTTGCATGTAAAGTACAAATAATTAAACAATTCCATGAAAAAAGTCCTCGAGCGTCTTCAGCTGAAATCCCAGTAGTAAATATCCTAGACTAAACTGAAAGGTTCATTTTTTTTCTTTGTTCAATTTTGACATTGTTCATTTGGTCGTATTTGGAAGTATATGAGATTTTATATTTTTCGCACTGACATCTGTCAGCAGAGCAGTTTTGATCATTTTCAACTTTTGTTCTACCATTCCAGGAAAATGTAAGAAAAACATCACTAAAGTTACTGCATCCCCTCTTCTAAATAAACAGACACAAAATACAGCTGGTTGAGAAACAGAAGGACCACTCTCCCCTTTCCCATCCTAGAGACTCCCAAGAAAACCTTCCTGCAGCTTTTCTGAGCTCTGCTAAAATTTGGCTGAAGCTCTTGGCTGGATTTCCAAATGCATCTCGGTACCAGAGAACATTTCAATAGAACACACAGATGATCTCAGTGTTGGAATGCTTTTACTGGAACATAACCGTTAATGTATTTTTGTTCAAAGTCAGCATTAACAGGAAAGCATCTTGTGAGCATGCAAAATCTAGGACTTCCTCCCTCATTTCCTCCTTAAATAGCAGGACCCACCCAGGGGCCGAAGCCTCCCACACTGGGCTGTCCCATTGTCTCAGGGGTCCACCGAGTGGTTGAAAAAACAAGACTGTGATTAGATTAAATAATTAAAAGATTTTCATTTAACAAGACAAACAGAACACAGGCAGTAAAGGCATAACATCTAGCACACAGCATGTATGTTTATACACTTCAATTAGTTAAATATAGCAGTGCATTCTTTGACTATGGAGAACTTTTCCAAATCGTACTAAAGCTGTTTTTCTATTTGTCCCCCTTTTATGTAACGAAAAAGGTGTAACCACAATTTTGGCAAACTTAAAATCTTTTAAACTTGCAAATATAATGAAGTAAACCATAAATATACACAAAACATACTTTATACGAGGCAATAATAATAATTATAATAAATAGTTTTTAAGTTAACAATAAGTTAAAACTACAAGCTTAAAGTCGCCCAAATAATACAAGTTTGTTGGCGCTATTTTGAATTTTTTCAGTTTAAATTATTTTATGTTGCAACAAAAGCTACCACAGACTTTTACAAACACAATTGAACACAGTTTGATTGAAATAAAAGAATCTAACTAAGTCTAAAATCTGCATACACTGTTAAAACTGCAACTAATTAGATAATGGAAGAAAAATAAGCGAATCAATGCAGCCAAACATAATCTTTTGACCCATGTGTGTTCTCTATGGCAACATCAACAACACAAATACGCTCAATTAACAAGTGAGTCTTGATATGTAAAGGAAATAAATAAATTACAGAAAAAAATGATATTTGAAATTGACATGGGCTAAAACTGATGATATATTTAGACAGTATTCCTTTCGAGGTCATTGAGAATTGTTCTATGAAGTCAGCCTAATATGCAGTTGAGTTTGCATGGTCAGTGCACAAATTGGGGCTGAGTAGGTGATTTTGGAAATTTAGCGATCAGAGCTCTCAATTGTTTCCTTGATATTGTTATTGTTTTTGTCTGAACTTTTGCTCCTTTCACTCACTCTTCCGCGTACCTTTTCAGTGTGACGTTTAATTTCTTTTTTTTAAAAATATATATTATTTGTTCTCAGTCAATATAAAAACAAAGCACATTGCACTTACTGTTCCATAGGAAAGTTTTTTTGTCTTTTCAAATGATTATTGATGTTGCTCAAGCAGTGTAGTACTATTTCCTGTCATGGTCCTTGCCTCTCTATTGTAGGCGTAGGTCTTTGTGTATGAAAGGTCATTTCGGGCTGTGAGTTCCACATCTGGACACGGCTGGGTAAGCAACTCCAGCTGCAGTTCTGCAAGGCCTGTTATCTCCACTGTTCCTATCGTCTATCACTGGTCTCACTCAGTGCTCAGTCCTGCAGTGCTATCTCATGCAAATCGCCCCACCCTGGCGTATCTGTATTAGGCTTATACGTATATGGTTGGCTTGGGATATAAAAGCAACAATCATTCCGTATCTGTATTTCAGGAGGCGAAATTGAGTCAGATTCAAAGATGCCAGAGTAAGTGGTCACAAGACAAAGCATGATATATGTTGGGGGGGGTGCATAATGTGAATGCTTGCAGTTTTTCCCTAGTCAAGAGTTGAATCGATCTTTGATAATTATGTACTTATGATATGCCTTTGTTATCATTTGGTGCCTGCATGAAATGTGTAAATGTATAATTTTTTAGCATTTGGTTCGTGTCTTTTATGTTCTCCAAACGCAAACCGATATGAACAACTTAGATATAAAATAACGATAACTGAAATCTTAGAGGGTCCCTCAATAAATAACACAGATTTGTACAACAATTTTTCAGGGATTCATACAGTCAGTCTCAATTTGTAGTTCTCGGTACTGACTTGTAAAGCAGTTCTTTGGCAAAAATATTTGATCTATCTAATTATGAAGAATCCTGCTTGATGCTCATTCCAAATCTGTGGGCCTCTTTATTTTCAGCAACTCTTAAGTTTTTTCCAACTGGATAATGAGTTGGTCTCACTGCAGCTGTGTCTGGGATTCTCAAGTCAAAGAACTTCACTTCACCCCGCCATTATTGAGGCAACACTATACACCACTTCAGGACAAGAGATGCACGTGTATCTAAGCACTCAAACGTATAGATGCGTCTGTCAGGTCACAAACCAACTGTTTAACTTTGTTTGTTTTATTTTGTTTTTACATCAATTATTTCGTTTCAGTTGTTTTGACACGGTTGAAGGGTTAAGTTTGTATGAGATACAATGTTCCTACACCCTATCCCTAAATCCCCTCCCATACACTGGATGTTTATTCCCCCTTATCTGCAAAGATCAGAGGGCTTTAAATAAAGCCATGCGATGTCACAATTTTTCCAAGCTTAAGAATCTGTAAAAATTCAGCTCAAGGTCTTGTTCCTTTGTATGTATAAAAATAGATTTATCTCTACTGTAATCCTTTCAAAGAGATCGTCCTCTTTGGCTTACACAGCGTCATTTAGAAAAGCAAAAGCAACAATGTCTTGAATATACTTAACCTTTAATCTATTATTATGTGCAAATGTCTTGATATTGAAAGACATAAGCCCTCCCCACAGTAAATCTCAAGCCTGTTCCATAACAGACATTTCAAAAAGACAGATTGGCCTTAACATTTCATGAGGGGTTCCATAAATAGTTTTCGTGCTGTTGGGTATTGATTATTTTTAGGAATGCTATTTTTGTGGTCATGCCAAAGAGATCTGAAACAAACAAACAAAAAAAATCCTTCTGTTGTTAACAGAAGTGCAATTATTACACATTTGTGGGCTTCATTTTATGCAGTCTTATTTTGAAAGGGCAGACTTTGAATGTTTCTGGGAAGCTTTGAAAAGAATAAATGGCTTCTTACTGTAACCGAAGGGCATTTGGTGTCAATCTTCTAATCGTCCTCTTCAGAGAATCAGTGATCATTTCAACAAGGCCAGATAAAATTGTTCATACGTGTGACTACATTTTAAATGTTCAGGCATTTGCAACGGCACATGTTAGCATTGACAGTATAATCTAGTCGTCTTAGTAGATCGTCTCTCTTGACCTTTGGTTGGAGGGATTTCACACCAAATCATGGCTGAAATGGCCTGAGACAAGCAAAAATAAATTTTCTTTTGGCTTGGCTGCATTATGGTGAATTTGTTTAACCCTTCCTGCTCTTTTTGGCCTTATCCAAAAGGGAAATATGAATAAACACTATCACCGAGAGAGAACTGCCATGTCATGAGATATTAGAAGAACGACAGGAACCTTTTGTTTTTGTTGGCTAAATATGTGTATATGTTAGTGGCCTGTGTCTCTGTCGTATGTCCTAATGTATACTAGTGTGTGTTGTTTAGTGTGAGGCAAAGAGTGATTCTGATGGCTTTCGTGTTACTCTGTTCTGTGACCAGTATTCGTTGCTCTAACTAAATCTTATTGGGTCTGAGCTACCAATATTAGGGCAGATGAACTACCTTTATGCTAGGTGCCACCTAATGCAGGTCAGGAAACAGTAGTCAAAGTTTCTAGAAAATGCTTACATATCTGGCTATTATAACCACCTTAAATATTGAATATATAGTTATATTTTAATAGACGTATATAAGAGAACACTGTTTTTCAATTTCATTTTCTTTGATCTAAACAAAAAAATAATAATCACTGATTCAAAATGCCCAAGTGTAAAAAAAGAAAAAGAAAAAGTGACTCCATCCTCTCCGGCAAGATAACGTGAGAGATGTTGGGGAAACGGTTTGGGTAAATTGCACATATTCACTCATTTCAATTTTTGATCGTTTTGTTCGTTATTTGCCTGAATTCAATCAAACACATTCTCTGTCACATTCGTTAGACTGTCTCCTAAATAGATCGCCCTTGCTCCTACCCAACAACCAGCTACGCACCCCTTCTAATTAAATCCAGGCAAATATAGGGAGGGACGAGCATGTTTTGTAAAGAGAAAAGAAAAACTCCACTCTTGTGTTTGTTTGAAACTGACTTGTATATGCTTGCTTCTGAATATGTTTGGTTATGCATGTACATGTTTGTGTGTATCTGCATGTCTGCCTTGGTGGTGATATATTATAGCTTTGTGTTAGTGTGTCCACGAGAGACTCAGTCCAGGCCCATATAGAGTGATGGCGCAGGGAGCTCAGGTTGCCATCCCTGCAGGTTGAAGGAGCTGGTGCAAGCAGCCTCTCTTTCAGGCCTTGTGCTGCTTGCTGGTCTTAAAGGATACCTGCAGCACTCGGTCACCCAGACGGTAGCCGTTGAGGCTAGCGATAGCCATGGCGGCTTCGTCGTAATTGGTCATGGTGACAAAGCCAAAGCCCTTACATTTGTTGGTGGTGAAGTCACGGATAACCTTGACGTTGGTGACGGCACCGAAGGGCCCAAAGAGCTGCCACAGGACACTCTCGTCCGCCTCGGGGGACAGGTTGTATACAAAGATGCACCAGCCTGCTCCAGTCGGACCAGTAAGATTGACCCCGGCAAGGCTTGTCATGCTGTCAATGGTGATTGGGGAGAATCTGGGGAAGAGAGTGGGAGAACTACCATGGGTGTCATTCTGAAGTTCAACACAGGATTCAGTGCTCTACACCGACTCTTACGGGTGTGTTTGATTAAGATTGTCGTTTGGTCTGGAGTCAGGAGACGCCATCTCCTTCCCCTCTGCTGTACAGCAAGTAGATAAATATTTCTGGGCAACACAGCAGCTCCAAACTACCTTCTTTCATACAAAATCACTTTTTACCCTGAGACACAAACACCAACAGAATGCGCACATTTGCTCATGTTCCTTGCTGACCAAAGCCTCTGAAAGAATTAAACACATGAATCACAATGTTCAAAGAAAATCACGGCATAGAACAAAACACAGAAACCTAGAGAGGGATGAAAAGCAAATCAGAATCAAATCATACACAAATTGGAGCAAACAGAGGAGACGCAAACGGAATCTGGTATGTCCATGCTGGTGAAAAAAAGGGGACATTAAAGCAACTAAAACTGACAATGTTAGTTCATAAATAAATACATACAAATTATTTATATTAATTCAAACAAAGGAATGAAAAAGTAAAACAAAGCCATGCCAGAATACCCTGCAGTTTAAAAGCTGCTCAGTACCCCCCCCCCCCCTGGGCTTCTTCTGTGAGGTTTACGGGAAGTGGGTGTTAAAAATTATGGCCATTATATCTGATTTTTTTTAGATGAAGTCAGCAGGCGGTATTCCTGGCACTTTGTTTGAGGTTTTATTTGGCATGGATGCTTTTGAAAGTACACCTTTGGCATTTACCTCTTGACTCCGTAGCTGGCGTTTAGTAAATTGTCGAGTCTGCAACGCAAGAGGGAGAATGAAGGGGATGCAGAAGTTAGTTATGAGATCTACAAGGAAAGGGGGGCTTTCAGTTAACAAGTTGCTCCTTCACCAGCTGGCCTCCAGAGGGCATCCTTTACTGCAATGCAGTTCCAAACCATCCAACCTCAAACTGATGGCATTGGAAATAGTCCTGCGAAATGCGTCTCAGTTGATAATTTGTATTTTTTTCCCAATTGTGATTCAAAATATATTTCCCTTTCCGTTTCATCTCAGCTCTGCAGGTTCAATAAAGTCATCCACACTGAGCAAATAATCATTCCAACTTGAGATGTTATGTACAGTTGTTTGTGAGGGTACATGAAATCCTTGACACTGGAAGCCTTTTATGTTTTCAAAACACTTAAATCTATTTAGCTTTTTTTTTTTTTTTTGGATTGTATTCCGAAAAATCGTTTCTCTTACATTGGTTTTGAGCTGTTATTTGGATCTGGTCCCTTTCCAAGTGAAGGGATCATGCTGCAGTTTAAAAGAAAGTCAGAGAGACAGAGTGAGAGGCAGGAAGGATGCAATGTTGCCTGTTCCTTCTGCACTATAAAGCAAGAAAGTAGCTGAAAGAAACACTTTACAGTTTGTTTGTTTGTTTGTTTTTACACATTTCTTACACAATTATATCACATTTGGTATTTTCTTTATAATTTTTTATTCCACCTTGTCTAATATTTCATATTTTATGCCACACATAGCTTGGTGTAATCTTAATTATTGCACCAAAAACCTTAAAAACCTGTATCATATTACAACAAATAAACACACAGCACTTGTCACAGTAAAATACACAAGGCAACACAGCAGGAGGACATGTGGTTCTTTCTTCAAACAGCAGCTAGGATCAAACAGGATGCAGGATGCATGGGGCCGGTAACGGTTCAGTACCTGAAACGCTGAGTCTGGTGGTGCAGGGGTCCCGTGTATCGGCGGGCAGCGGTCTGGTACAGCTGAGTCAGTAAGGCCTGGCCTGTCTTCTGGCTGGGGTTGTTGGCAAACTTGACAGTGATGGGCTCAGCAGCACCCAAAGGCTTCTGTCCGTTCAGACCTTTGATAGCTTCCTCTGCTTCATTTCGCTTGTCAAACCGGATGAAGCCGACCCCTCGTGATATGCCTGCTCCGAATAAGAAAACAGACCAATGTTACTACCTTGGCATCAAGGACCATGAAGGACTGCCTACCGGTCTGTTGTTCAGAAATGGTGCTTGTTTGACATCAGAAGTGATATAAGGCTGTACCTGTAACTTGATCTACTAGGATGCGGGATGTGATGATGCGACCGTATTGGGAAAACAACTGCTCCATGTCCTTCTGGCTCATGGTTTTGGGGAGTCCACTCACGTAAAGGTTGGCATCGCGAATAGAAGCCGAGCTTGGCCGGGCATATGATACCTATAGCACCCAAAAAAAAGAAAGAAAAGTGCATATTTATACAGAAAAATCAAAAGGTTTGTCTCTGGGACTAAAGAATCCAATTTAAGGAACAAGTTAGTAAGATATGATAAAGATATGACGGAGCAGGCCCTACTTTGTCATTTTCACAGACCCTGCTGCCTTCTCTGTGCGTGCCTTTAAGCTCACACTCACACACAATGCGAGTCACAGACACACTAAGATGACATTAAACATGACCCCAAATAATACCAATAGAATATTAAAATCAACAAGTCCAAGACTCAGCCTTGTTTTGCACTGAAAAACATCAACTATAGTTGCAGCATTTTCCAGTATTCACTGGTGACTTAATTAGTGCACAGCCATTTTTGTTGCATCTGTGCTTACATCCCTTATGGGTTTCCGTTGGTCTACTTTTCTGTTTTACCTCCAGAAATACAGGGGCTATCAAGATCGATTGAATAAAGGCGCGAGCATTTTCTTATGTTATCTTCATGGGATTGCATGAACGCATGTGTGGTAGATAGTTCAGCACCGCGCATTGCCGGAAGTGCAATGTTTGTGTGCGATGGAGAGACAGAGTGAGTGTTGTCTGAGATAGGCTGAGCTGCCCTCCGTGCCCTGCCTCTTTTCTTTGTTCAGATCCTCTGGGGGGGACAAAAGCTCCACTGGCAAACGGCAAACAATCCAAGTGCATCACAAGACCTGCAGGATCCTTGACAACTTATAAACACACTTACATACAAGCTGTGTATTTACGCATTTGTGTGGTGACTATAAATAATAATAATGATAACACAAATATTGGGGTCATTAAAAACTGCAATCTGAATTAAAATAAGTTGTGTTTTGTCTGTAAAATGAATACAGGTGTTCTAATTTCATCCAGCACCAGTGTGTACACAGACAGACTGTATGAGCAGGAGGGATGTGTGTGGTGCAGTGATTAGGGTGTTCTGGACGAGTCAGGGGGGGGGGGCTGCTGTGTTCGGGGAGCAGAGGCTGCCCTATAATTAACCCTCTCCCGGTCGCTCCCACAGTGCAGATGGTGCCTGAAGCCCATATGGCCTCTAATCCTGTCATTGGCATTCTGTTCACTCAGCTGCCCCCTACCCGTCCGCTGCTGCCCCCTCGCTATTGAAGCCTCCTGCAAAATCTTATAGATGAATCTATTGTGTCAAGAAGTTTGGTTTAGTATTTCAGAAAATAAATAGCAGATGTTTGAATCACAGATCAATACATAGGTTAAAATATTAATCCATATTTATTATTTGCCTTTTACTGCATTTTCACTTAGATGCCAAACTGTCAAAAAAAAAGCAAAATCATATTTAATATCTGTTATAATATCCAATTTAATCGTGTCTAACTTTATATCTGTCATGAAAGATGACTTATTATTTCACTATTTTGTCCTTTCTAAAATGAAACAGATCCATGACTCAACTTTTCCCGTTTGTAGATTATTATTCATAAAGAACGTCTCTATTCATGACCAGCTGCTGGTAGATCGCCTGCTCTGCTACGTCAGATACTGAATTTCTCCACCCTGCAGTTCGTCTCGATCTTTGATCTTTCTATGTTTATTTTTTGTACTTTTTATTTTGGGGGTGGGGCAGGAGGGAGGAGGGGGAGGAAGTAGCATTTAATAATATGCCTCTGCTTTCCCCTCATCTGATTTTGAGACAAAGACGCCCCCTAATTAGCCTAGATTGGAGGCAGATGGGATAACCTGGACTGACCCTTGTGCACTGCAGTCAGCCTATCTAATTGCATTTCCATCACAATAACTCACGCCTGCTCTCCGCCCCTTGCTTTCTGACCTCCACTCTCCTTCTCTTTTTACCCTTTCTCTCGCTCTTTGTTCTTAGCTCCTGCCCCCTTCCTGCCTCCCCTCCCAGAGTCCCTCCCCTCCCTCTGTCATGTCTGCTGCCACCTCTGATGCTGCCCCTCTCAATAACCCCCCTTGTCAAAATGTCCACTTCCTTTCTTTTTTGCCTTGCACATCTTGAATAATAAAAAAGAGAGAACGATAGACATTGATGCGGGACAGGAGCTGCTCACCTTGATTGTTTTAGTTTGCAGTTTGAGACCATTCAGTGTGTTGATGGCCTTATCTGCATCATTTGGATCCACGTAGTTTACAAAGCCATATCCCAAACTCTGACCTGAGACAAAGAAAGAAATCGTGGTCAGTCTTTCTCATAACCAGCGACAGACGTTATGTTTCTTCCAATGTGGACAAACTGTTGTACCTGTTATCTTGTCTCTGACAAGCTTGCAGGACTCGATCTCTCCGATGCTACCGAACAAACTTTTGAACTCTTCCTGGGTCATGTTCTGAGGCAGATAGTTGACGATCAGGTTGGTTTTGCTGTCATCCGTGGAGCCGTTGGTGCTGATGACTGGACCGTTCGGCAGACTGGTTCCGCTTGGACCGTTGGACACCTGGGTTTCCATGGTGCTGATTATCTGCTGAGGAAGAGTGTGGGGTTAGATTCACGAGTCAAAAAGAGACACAATAGGATGCGGAGGTGATATGACTGTGTATGCATCAGCTAATACTTAACATAGTACATACACATATATAACTCACACACCTAACTATACAGATTGCCTACTTTGTCACTGTCAGAGGCAGAGGTATGGAATCAGCATAGCTAAAATGGAGATGGATGCTAGGCCTGATTTATCATCTGCTCCCTCCCCCCATTTACCCCATCTTCTCCTTCTCTCTCGCTCCCTGCCTCTGGTCCTGCAGATGTCACAGTCCTTTTTCGTTACTACTCCCCTCCCCCATCCTCTTCCGGGGTCAAACGCCATTACATCATTACACTAGGATGGATACTAGTGATGATGGTGTAGGACGATGGCAAGAGGCTGGGGGGGGGGGCAGCAAGGGTTGACAAAAGAGAGAGTGATAGCATTAAATAGATTTTGTGCTGCAATAAATGAGGAACGTATTTTTGGACAGTAAAATAAGTTGATGACTAATTGTTTACTCTTCTGACTTTGTTAAGATTTATTGAAAAGTGTCATTCATTCCTGCAAGTAGGGTTATGGTGTGGGTTGGTGTCTGCAGTATAGTGTCTCCTGTCTCTGGAAGACACCATTATGATATATTTGATCCACACGGGATTCTCGAGGAAGATGTGTGGTCAGAAACTAAACGTCCTGCTCGACTCCACTCATTATTTCTATAAATCTATGTAGAAAGCCATTTCAAACTTTTTAAAACAAAGACATAATAATTTAATGTTATTTTGTAATTATATTTGATTATTGTACTGCTCACAGTAGCATCAATGCCATGCATAATGCCATGATAGAGTTTAGGTTCAAGTTGTTGAGCTGCAAAGTTCTAACTTGTTGGTGTTATGTCTATCAATAAAACTAACTATGTTTCCCTTTTAATTTCTTATGATGTAGTCCAAACCAAAAAAAGAGACTTCAGAATTATTAAAAAAAAAATGTATTGAAGAAATGTCCAGAGATGTGAGAAACAGTATCTGTATCCCAAAAAAAAGAAAACCATCTTAGTTTGTTTCATCTAATAAATCATATCCATCCTAATTTCAATTTTGGAAGAGAAGTGAACCTTTTAAAATTTAATAAAATAAAATAAAATAAAATAATTCATTTATTTCTCCATCTCTGATAAATCCTCAGTTTTATATTTGCTCTGCTTCTTTCTTATAATCACATTAGTAAAATAATCAAATTGCGACTTTTCATCCGCTTTCCATTTCATGCGTTCTCTTTTCGTGCCTTTCTCCCTTGTCGCTGTGACCTGCCGTCTTGCTCAGAGTCTCACCTACACTCAGGTTGCCCAGGTAACAGCTCCTCAAAGACCGCTTCGTTTCTAATGACTGAATGGCTTCATGACTTCAAGGTCAGTGTGTGTTTTTGTCTGCTCTTATTAGGAGCACAAATACAGGTCAAACATTTTTCCTTCATGTTTACAGAAACAGGAAATATCAGCAAGTCAAATTGATAATGACAAGAAGAAAAGAGGAACTGCGACGGAGCTCATTTTTGCAGCCTAAAAATAAAATACTTTAGACACACATTTAAGCAAAAAGGCAGGGAAACTCTCATAGTAGTCACATTGAGATTTTGATGCATGCTTAAAATGAATAATGATAGTGTACACATACTGGCAAAACAGGGTAGCATCAATGTGTAATGTTGTGATGCATTTGACTGAGACAAATATTTGGAACACTGAATGTGTGCCAAATATGACAAAACCCTTTTAGAACAGAAAACATATTTGTGGGAAATTTGACTATAACTGGAAAAATGCTCAGCGTGGCAGAACACACATCCTGAGATGTTATATAATTCTCAGAGTCTTTGTGTATGGGCAGGGCACGGAGATCGGCTGACACAAGCAGCTACGGTACTTAAAATAAGATTCCCATATGAAAATAGAGGGAAACAGCAGGCTTTGAAGATGAATCAAATAAGATAGGCTGTCACGTGTTTACCAGTTACAAATTTAAAATAGTCTAAAATTTGATTTGTAGTAAACCACTTACTATGACAAAAAGAAAAAGAAAACATTACATTTATTCTAATGCTAAATTACGGATCACAATGGCACAAACAAATCTATTCAGCTATACATTCCAGACATTTAAAAAAATAATAAAGACAATAAAATTGCTCCCGTTTCAGATTAATGGTCTAATAACAATGGAAACGCCCAATAACATCATCTAAAAAAGAGAATTTTCAAAGTTTCTATTTGTTAGGATAGCACTACATGTCCCGCACTGCTTTGTTTTGTCTATTTCGGGGTTCTTTGAGATCTCCCTTAATATTTAATGTACTGCATCAGCATCGCCCACACATGGTCCCAGACTTGCACGCAAACAAGAGCCCTGCCTCCTCTGCCAAACACATGAACTCAGACTCGCACGAAAACAAGAGCCCTGCTTCTACTGCCATACACACCTACACTGTGCACAATCGAATTACAAAACAGAGAAGCATAGGTGGACTAAATGTAAATGTGGTCTATGTTTCCTGATGCCTATAATCATCGTTTCCCTATTCATTTCTGCTCCAAATGCATCACACCACTGGAGGCTATAATATACATAATAACTATTTGTGCATGATATGTTATAGTGCACCATGAATCATCACTGCTGATTCACTTTGAACGTCTAATATAACAAGTCTTTATCTGTATTATGTTTTTCAATCAGTCCCATTAAAACGATCAAATGATCAAATTATCTGAGTTTTTGTAGCTTTCAATTACCTTCTGAAATATTTCATTTAGGTGTCTTTGTCCAGTCATGAAAAACCGTACACCAAGAAGGACACTTAATAAATCACACCAATAATTATAAAAGCGTCGACAACATTTTTATAAATGACCTTGTCTCCAGTTCAGAATATATAAATATATACCTTTCATAACGCCCTGGAAGGCATGAATCAAAACTGAACGCCAGGCTGACGTGTAAATGAGCCTTCTAAATAACACAGATTACAGGATTAGCCCAAACAAAGAGCATTAGCCACACTTTCTGCATCTTAAGGGATCATGGTGGCAGCTGTAAAACAACAGGCCGACAGGAGTCACCGCTGCAGCGAGGCTCCTTCCCATCCCTCACTCCGCATTAGAACATATTTCTACAACACCCCGGCTCTCAGATCCATGTGCTGCTTTGATACAATGGGAGACGCACAGCGTCGAAGGCTCGGAGAGTACAAATCTGTCCTTCCTCTCGTCGTGGCGAGCGAGGCGCTATCCAGGGTGCTGAAAAAGGGAGTGGCTTTCCACGCGCTCGTTCGAGGCTACGGAGGCCCCGTGAATCCAGCAATCACAGACCAATCGTGTTGTTTTATATTTTTCTGCTGACGATTTAAGTAAGAAAACAAACAACACGTTATTTAAAGGTGGCAGATGCGCGACAGAAGCCCTCAATGTCTCCGTTTTTAAAAGGCAAAGACTGGAGGGATATGCAGGCATTCATGAAGCGGAGCGCCTTTTTTTTTTTTTGCTGAATAAACGTATTGAAACGACCAAACAAAAGAGCCACCCGTTCCTCCTCGTCGCCTCCGCCGAGGCTACGGCAGCACTATGAATATTAATGCCAACAGTGGCGCTTTGTGTCGCGGCCAGGGGCCGCAGGACTCCCAGGGAACAATGACTGTTCCAGAAGCCAGAGTCAAAAACCTCCATGATTAGACCAAAGGTAAATCAGCCCGGAATGCTGGATCGATTTAGTAACATTCTTTGAACTGATAACTGTATATTCAAAACTGGGTGAACACGTATAACAAATGTTTTTCCATAGCCGTAATAAAGAGATATAGCAGTACAGGCTGCCAACTTGACTTTCATTTAACTGTGCGATTAAATAATTTGACCGATATTTATTGCCTAGACATATGATTCTAAGAAAAAGCAGTCCCAAAGATTATCTTGCAGTCATGGAGGTGGACGTTCTCCACCTCTTTCTTCCCAGCAGGCTTTATATTAGTATTAATTACGTGGATGCTTTGGCAACAGGAGACAATTCTCCACTTACATAACATAATTGCCTTTAACGCCTCCTATAAGTTAGATGCCATTTGTGCTAACTGTAAAAAAATGATATTAAGCATTCTATTCGTTGCATTATGAGTAGAGCGTAAGATTTGTTTCTGGACTTTTATATCATAAGATGAAATGATCTCTGCTTATTTGTTTCGCCCCAGTGTTTTAACCTTCCGTGGAACCACGGTTTAGACTGGTTCCCAGTCAGGGCCTGGCTGCTCTCGTCCTTGGATTCTGTCTTTTATGTGCTTGGCACTGCAGTACAGGGATATACGACCGCGGCCCATGTGAAGGAGAACTACAGCCTCTGTCGATGAGATTGTTTTCGAGGCCTTCTGGAAACAATAGGTAATGTATAACAAAGAGAAACTAAAATTGGAACGAGAAATGTGTCGAGTGGGCACGTGGCGCCTCACAGATGATGAGACAAAGCAAACATAGTATTCTGAATATTTAAAATCCAGTAAAATAAGGGCTTAAGGTTTTCTCTAATGTCCTGTTCCTTCTACTATATATTGAGTCTCCACCATTAGTCATAGAATAAATAGCCAATATCTTATCACGTACAGATCACATGGGCATCAATTAATCCATTTCCCAGCAGTTACCTCATCAAATAAAATATTTTCTCGAGCAGGGTTTTTTAACAGCAGCAGGTGCATATTTCTGCTGATAATTCATTTTCTTGCTTCTGTAATTTTATGGAAATGCATCTGCTCTTAATCGGTCTGCTTAGATAAACTATCCGGTGACATCAAGCGTGTCAAGAGGTAGTGGAGTGGGCCTTTAGAGGCTTCAAAGGCCCTCGTTTGGATCTCCAGTCCAAAAGAGACACGCCCAATCCAGCCGTCTGCTGAGAGCAAAGATAATCTATCACCACTCGCTTCTCCATGCGCGATGCAACCATGGCCATCTTGTGAGTATGCAATGAAATACTTGGAGAATGCGCTTAAAATGGAGATGTCCGTGCGTGGACTCGCTGTCGCGGCCTCTAAGATTTCCAGCCCATTTATTCGGTTACATCGCAGCAAGAACCCTGAGGAATTTGGACTTTTTCTGATTCAAAGCAAACCTATGGATGCGTAATACGCCCCCCTCCTCCTCCCCCCTGGGAGTGACTCGACCCTTTTTTCTTTTGCTTCGTGGGATGGGCCCACAGCCTCCGAGGCATCATGTTTTGTCTCAGAAATCCGTCTCCAGCATCCTTATGCTGCACCGGGTAAAGAAAGACTGTCCTCCCCCCACTGAACCGAGCGCATCACCGCCTTTCTGCTTCCACCTCACTGTAATTCTACGGAATTCCTCAGCCTTGACTCCTACAACATTTGATAAATATAACCAGAGCTACGACATTTAGGGAGTCAGGGAGGCTGTGATACAAAATATAAGAGCCGTACTATCTAAAATGGCAGGATAAAGACATTATCCATCACTGATGGTGACTGGGGCGCAGCCAGCATGGCGCATAGCTCGGTATGAGATCGGCAATTACTACTCCAGAGTCTTAATCTTATCATAATAAAATGAATATTGAACAAAAATACATGACATTAATACGGCAAGTTGGAGTAGCCTTGGAGCCCCATTTAAATATTATACAAAATAACATAAATATATATATATCAGATGTGAAATGTATCTGTCTAAGGCTACATCACGTCTACATCTATCCAATTTTAGTGCATAAAGGTCTGAAATCTGATGCAGGCACGCTGCTACAACACCCCCCTTGAAAGTGATAAAGAGTCATACGTACAGTAACCATTCTTGATGTGCAATGAAAGAAATCTAGGTCCCGCTTAGTACTGGTCTTGAAGCTGAAGACAGAGTCTCTTCGGCCTTTGAATTATATGGCCCTTTTGTTCTGTCCGGAGTCCAAATGAAAAGAAAAAAAAAAAGAAAAAAATACAATCTTTGCCAGGGAATCTCAGCTCTCCGAGATTGTAGGTGTCCGATATAGAATGAAAATGAGGAGAAAGGGGTTTTCTACTGGATGATGTTGAGAGAGAGCGTTCTCTCCAAGTGGCGTGGGCGATGGTTCAGAAAAAAAAGAGAAGCAGTGATCCTCAGCAGGGTGTGTCCAGGGGAGGGTGTTCTGGTACTGCTGTTTTTATGTATAATTCCCTGCTCCTCTTGCAGTCTCCTTCTGTGCCTCTGCTGCAATGTTCTTCTTTTATGCATCCTCCTGGCTGGCAGAGGACGCTGCTGATTGGCTAATTGTGCAGGGAGGGCACTACACGGCAGCCATTGCTAAGCGCTCCTCTCCCATTATACCCGTCAGGAGAGATCACCAAGAGTCCCCCCTCCCTATCCACCCTCCCTCCATCTTCCATCCCTGCCCTTCCATCTCTCCACTCCCTTTTTCTGGCTGCCCTTCCTTTCTTCCTGCCCCCCCCCCCCCCCCCCCCCCGCCCCCTCTTCACACACATGCGGCGCGGAGTGAATAGGGCTCCACCTGCACTTTTACAACAGATGGGTGAAGCAAAAGACTGCAGACTTGTCTCTCTCATTCCCCACATTTTGCTCTTGCGTCTTTCTCTCTCTCTCTCTCTCTCATCTTCTAGCACGTTTTTTTAACCATAGTAAACAACTTCACTCATTATCCCTTTGTCTTTGCAAATAAAAAAAAATAAAAAAGATGGGAGTGTCAATTGAAAGACGTTCCACATTCTTGGCTGATACACATTGGAATAACACACTGAAACTATGCAATAATTTGCTGTGAATTGTACCGAGTAACAAAGCATTATATCCACACTTTGACTAATAACTGGATGATTTCTGGTCCTCTTGAATGCAAGGCAGATGGCTCCCCATAGGGTCAGGTGCAGACATGAGAATAACAAATTAGATTCCCCTGAATTCATTCATGTCTTTTCAGTGAAAAGTTGAGAATGGAGCAGTTGTAGCTCTGTTTCAGCTGTACTGAAGGATATATCTTTTTTAAGTTTAGGAACAGGAACAAGCTGCAGGGATTTTTTTGTATACTTCATGATAGCTCAGCATCCTCTTCCTGAGGAGTTCTCATCCTCCTCTGCTCGCCTCCTGCTGCTCCCTCCTGTGTCTAGCTGGGTGGTGAGTGCTCACCGAGATGTGCTGTTTGGGCTCATCTATAATGCATATCCCTGCCTTGGGACATCATGTGTGACAAATGACCTATTTTTGTGCCGACCCCCATTGGGCCTTGACCTGGGGCCTGTATATATATATATATATATATGTTTTTTGTTTGTATGTTTATCTTTTGTAAGAGTCTAGTGCTCCTGTTCATGTGAGAAATTGTGATGGAAAAAGGGGAATGTGCTTTTTTGAATCTGTTGATATCTTCCATTTGAATGTTCTATTTATCACTTGATGAGTGAACAAGCGGTGCTGATGCGAGCCCTTCTGTAATAGTGATCCTTTTCTCTGCTTTTCTTTCACAAGTTGACCTTGAGGAGTCCTCAGGGTTTCCTCATTGACATTGACAAGTTGCCTTCAATGCATCTGTGGATGCACGTCACTCTGAGCTCAGACGAAGACACGGCACAGGACACACGACCTCCTTGTCTGACTGTTACTGTCTCTCATCTTTCAGTCAATCCTTCCCGGTCTCTCCTGTATCCCCCCACTGTCTTTCTGTCATTGTCCTCCAGCTCTCTCCCAGTCAGGTTTTGAGCATGGTCCCCGTCTGATATTTTACATAATTGTCTTACATAAGTAGCAAGCTCGACTCAGAGCTTCGATGATATTAGTGGAGATGAATATTGCATGAGGAAGGCACTCGTTAAGCGTTAATAAGCGGATAGAGATGGAGCCCCTCTGCCAGTCTGCCTTAACCCCACCCCCATCGTTCTGTCAAGCAGTGACTCAACTCAGCCTGGATGCGTTGGAGCCTTTGAGTCAGTTTGTTAGAGAAAGAGGATGAGCGTCTGTGTCTCTCTCTCTCTCTCTGTGTGTGTTAATGAGTATCTGAGAAGAGACAGAGAGATTTGGCCATTAGGTACTCGAGTTTTTCCCCCCATCTTTGTTTGTTGAATAAAAATGGCTCTTGTATCACAAAGACAGCCAGGTCCACAACTGACTGCAGCCCCACTTAGAGTTCACACTTATTGTGAATAAAAGCGCTTAATTGCGGGCCCCTAATTAGGGCTGCTACTAAACAGGGCTGTTTAGTAGCACAGCAGCTGAATCCTCCGTGTGGGTAAGAGGGCATTTAAAGCACCTATTGTATATTACTGAATCACAGAATCAAGCATTGGTTTTGCTTAAAAGGTTGTTTGCTATTCTACTGATTATTTTTCTTATTGTTTAGGCTCTTTCACTGGCCACCACTAGGAGTCTTGATGCGGTGGGCCTGTTCGCTCAGCATATCGCAGAATTCTTGGTGCCAGAGGGAAGAACTGTAAGCATGAGGAAAATCAGTTCCCTGACTTCTTTGACTGAGGGAGCATGCGAAGCATTTGATCTGATTTGGTTTTTATTCTGTAGTATTCTTGGAGTAATATGTAAAAAAATGAATGTTTGTTGCCATTATCTGCAGTCAGGTAGTGGCCTTCTGTGTTTGTGTGTGTGTGTGTGTGAGAGAGAGAGAGCGAGAGAGAGAGAGCGCTATGGAGAAAGGGGGAGAGTTAAGAGTGACACGATGACAGCGTATCGGGGGTCGGATGGGATGATCCAGCCTCGGGCCTGGTTAGTTCAGCGATCTCTCCACTGGGCCCGGCTCTTGGCAAATGTAGGGTTTTGTGGCAGCAGCTCTTGCTTTCAGGAAGGGTTCCAAAATTAAATTAGCCCTTTTAAAAGGACATTTGTTGATAATGGCAACTGGCCTAATTCAACCCATTATGTATTATTTCACATTTTCCTGTAGTTCCCCTCATGGCTTCATTCTTGCACTTTCTCCCTGTCTCTCTCCTCCTTCTCTCCATGTCTTTCGCTCCCTCTGTCTGTCTGGATGCGTTGTCTCTGGGCTATTATTAGAGTAGACAGGCTGGTGGGAGTAAGTCTCTGAAGGAGATGCTCTTGTCATCTTTTTATTTATGGATTATATTCTGCTTTCCATGTGCCAGTTTAATTCTCAGTGAGCAGTTTTGTTTACACTATGAAATTATATTCTTATTTTTTTTTTTACCTTTTCAGGTAACACTACTGTGCTACATTCTTATTATTGGATTAAATAATCATGCATGTATATATGAATGTTCATGCGGCTTTGATTTTGGGTGAAACTCTCCTTCTGAGAGAGCGTTTCACTCAAAACCTTTTCAGATATAAGGCCGCTCTTATTAATGTTTAATTTTGTCCTGTCTGAGTCGGTATCTAGGGAGAGACCTTAAATACACAAAGCTCTTAGACATTCTCTTTGTTTTTCTCTTGTTCCTTTTCTTACTGCTTTTTTTTCTATCTGACAGAAAGAAAACACACACATGTGACCGATATATAACAAATAAGAAGACGAACGAGTATTGCTGCTTCTGTTAAACTGAGCGTCATTAATCATGTATATGCCCTGGCTTTTAAACGAACGCTAAATAATATAAAACACATTTCCAGCCTCAACCTGAAATGAGCTCACATTTAGCTTTTATGTAAGATTTGTTTCATCTTTACTCGACAGAAGAAGAATAGATTATTGGATGGATAACATGGGATGGAATATGATAACGCCTCTTAGACAAACTGGCTGGTTTAACCACTGCATTCAATTCTCTCCCCCTCCATCTTCATCCTCCCTCCTCTCTTCTATGAATCTCTTGCTCTCATTCCCTGTAAGTCCAGCACCCCCCCCCCCCAAATGGCCCTCCCCATTTCAGTAATAGGAGACGTGAGATCAATAGCACATTAGCCTTGCCGGAAACTCTTCCAGAATTAAATATGAATGACTGAGATTGCAGCTGTACCTGCTGCTGAGAGAGATGCATGATGGCTCCTGGGAATATGTTTTTTTTGTTTTTCTTTACCCCCCCCCCCCTCCCCCAAAGTCAGGCCATTTTCTGCTGTTCTTACAGGCTTAGGCTTTCAGTTCACCGAACTGCCCTGTTATGTCAGAGATCAGCGTGCAGCAATGTGCACTTTAATAGGTATTTGTTTGGGTCCTCAGTGCAGAGCAGTGACGGGTCAGACGCATTTTCTGATAGAGCAAATGGGATCGTGGATCGTCACAAAGCCGCGACAGCACAGGAGGCTGAAGAACTGACGGGCCACACCCAACCTCCATGCAGAGCAGCAGCAGCATTTGAATATGAAAGAGCTCTTTGGTTATTAGCAGACTGTATCTAACCCTTTTTTTTGTCATTTCCTTCACATGCAATACTAGCTTTCCCTTTCATTAAGTTTCAGGTTTCGCCACTCTGCACATTCATTCTGGAACTTTTTACATGCAAATTTCACTCTTCTGTAGCATTTTGTTTTCAAGAACCAGTTTGGCATGTAAAGTGGAATCATTTCTTTTAAAAGAATTGGCTTAAAAGCGTGATTTTCTCAGTGTGCTTCAGGGAATTGATCAAGGCTCAGGCACCGGTAAGATAACACACATAGATGATATAGAGCTAGACATATTTGTGAGCTATATTTCATCTCGTCAGAGATGAAACGGTTTGTGACAGATGGAGTGATATTGTTCCCCTGTACAGCCCGTGAGTGCAGCCCCTCCTGCTTCCCCTCCCTGACAGATGTAGGGGAGGAACAAGGTGCACTCTTCTTTTTTTCAATTGATTTGGGTGCTTGAACCCTTGGGGACTGGTGGATGATGACTTGCTTTTGAATTTCTACTGTAAAGAACTCATAAACACTTTATCCATATATGCATTTATTCAAAGATGAAGCACACTATTAGCAGAGTTCTTTATGCACGTCAATGTGTAGAGCTAGAAGCTAATATTTCCACACATTATGGTTATTTAGTGACATCTTAATGGGAATGCATGTATGTAACATTGGCATATGAATGTATATAGAAAGTAAGCTTGTTTCCTTTTGTGTGTTTTTCTTTTTTTGCCAGAGAAAGCAGGAGGAGGAGTGAATACCAAGCTATGTAGGTTTGTGTGTTTGGTGTCAATGAAGCAATTTTAAAGTGATTGAGAAATGGTCATTTTCCAGCAACCCCCACCATCCATGACAAAGGAATCAACATTAGAGGACGTAACAGCTGTCTTGTAGCAGATGTTTTCTGTTTCCATGCTTCTCTCTCTCTCCCTGGAGGAGAAAGGTCAAGACAGGGGTGGAGGTTGGAGTAGAGATTCATTTTGAGGATGCTACATGTTGAAGCTACGAGTAAAAGAAAAAAAAAAGCATCTGCCTGCTCCTTGCATGAGAGACACCAACAGGAGATTATAATTAAAAAATATGTGTTGCAATAATTCAGTCGGTTGTAATTCCCCTGCTTAAAGAGAAACTGAACCAGAAAGATGTATAATGAAGGTAATTAAAAAAAAATGCATTTTCTCTTTAAAAATGTTTTATGTTTGCATCTCTATTTAATTTAAAAACAGTTACCGTTAGTTTGTGTTTCCTTTTTAGTAGTTAATGTGTTTACATTTTTACTGCTACCATGTCCTGCTAGCAGACTCCTGTTAAAAAAAAAGTGGTTAATAATTTTAATGGGACTCCCTGGTGGGTCGGGATAGATAGGGGGTGTGCCCTGGCCACAGGCGCGTGGCAGTGGAGCAGGTGGATGACGGGCAGCTGAGTAGTGGGCTCTGGATGAGGGGGGGGGGTCCTTTTTTTTGGAGGACTCTTGGGGTTGGGAGAAACCCTGAAAAAAGGCAACCCCATCTGGAACGGCGGTGGGGGCTCTGGTGTGAAAGAGATCTAGTGGGTGGTGTCTGACACTCTCTCTTTTGTTCTTCGGTAACGCAGCAGTGATGCTGGTGGCGGAGGGGGCTCTCACTGCCTTGGGGGCTGGGCTCTCAGACAATAGTGCCGATCTAGGAATTGAAAGCCTTCGATGGACAGAAAGGCAGGGAAGCAGGCAGGGAAGGTGCAGACAGAAGGATAAAGCAGGCATAGGGTCAGCCCTCTTATAATTGGTGGGTTGTCCACGATACAAGGACGCAGCAAAGTCAAACAGACACACAATATACCTACCCAACGGTAGATGTGGAGACATATGGTTTTTCAGTTTAGTTTAATTTGAGATCTTTTTAGATTTATCTACATATTGAGAGAAGAATGGGAGTATTTTTAATTGACAAACAAATCAATATTGGAAAGCACCATTGCACAATCAATTGGAATTCACTGAGATTTAACGCAGCAGAGATAGAAAGATGTGCTTTGGCATTGTGATGTAAGGGTGCCTGTGTGAAGGAGAGATGTGAGCTTCATGTATTGTCATTAGAACCATGTATGGGCAGGACTCACGCATGCTACAAGCTCTTATGCTGCGCTAACTGCTGCTCCATGCACAAACATATCCCTGAGATGTCTGTCTCCCCTCTGCCCAATTTTCACATCCCTCCTATACAATTCATGCAATTCATTCATCAGCCATCTCACAGAGGACAGTCCATGTACCTGCAGCAGCTCTCCGTGGTGCTGAATAGGATGTCTGCAGGGTAGAAGGAGTGAGCAGTAGTCATGTGGGTCTGAGTGATTGCAGGGTGGGAGGAGGGAGATGCAGACCTGCCATTACAATGAACAGTCAAGTCTCTACTCATGGGAAGAGACACTGTCATTTCTATTTCAGTCAGGAGGAATGGAAAAGTATAAAGTATTAGTTTCACCCACGTTAAATAATCCACATCGTCAATTTATGGAAACTTGTTTGAGGAATTTGATTCTAAGCGACACCCGTGCTGCCCATTCCTCCTGTTCTTGTAGAGGTCAAATATAAGGACTAAGCAATAACGAAGGCAATGCGATCTTTCTTTTCGTGGTGAACAGCCCCACCTACTGGTGCTCTCGCGGTAAATCAGGCTTGATATTTCAATCAATCAATCAAATCTTTATTGCAGACACAATGGTCCAATTAAAAATTGAAGCTTGAAGCTTTGTTTTCTAGTGCGTTTTAACTTCATTTAAACAGAAAAGGATACAACAATGTTCACGTAATTCCACTGCGTATGAATCCATAACGAAGTTATCATAAAAGCAAGTCGGACTTTATTTTTGAAAGTTTACCGGATGTGCTTCAGTCATAAAGGCTACCTTGATGGCGCGTTTCCGCTCCCAGGCGCCCGGAGGAACAAGGAGGGATCCATGCCCAGTGCCAAGCGTGGTGGACAAGGAAGCGCTCTGACGCGCCGCATCCCCGCTGTCGGACGAGGAGATTCCTTCCAGTTTCACTCGGGAGAGCTTCTTTAAATGGGGACAAGAAATGACAACTACGTCGAGTGAAAGGAGGGCGTTCGCTCACAAGATCAATCGGTGAGAGAGCGACAGAAGTTCTCGTTTGACAGACGGAGTTCGTGCCGCGCTAGTGGACGGAGGTAGCCTGTATGCTAGGAGGCATTACCCACAGTAAACATGGCTCTATGGACACATCTGCGTGCTCGTTTGAACTAAACATGCAAACACCGCAGCGTTCCGCGCTCAGTAAATGACCTCTGGCGCTTTGAAGAGTTGGCGGCTCGTTCTAAATGCGTTGTCGTACGTCTCACGATCGAGCTACTAAAGCCGTCAAGCTGAGGAATCGCGTGTTGACGGCTCGACTTTGAATATTAAAATGTAGAAAATAACCCCAAGTGGGCCAAATGGCATTCGGAAGTTTTGTTTGCGTTTGGATCAAACGCCTCGCAGCGTTATGGTTGCAGCCTGTCCCCACACGTCGTGAACTGCTTTCCCTCCTCGCACCACGCAGACCGCGGATACAGTAGCTCGTATTATACCAATTGAGTATTGATCAGATCCCTTGACAAATCCTAAATCCCTCTCCTATCTATCGACTCGATGAGTAACGCTATTTGCTACGATAGAGAGTCTTGCACATTCTCCAAGATGAAATGTGTTCTCTGTTCCATTTCCAAGGAAACGGACTGCAGCTCCAGTCATGTGAGAAAGTAAACAGGAAGTTAGTCTTATCCTCAAAGTAAATATTAGTTTCGATCTAGTGAGAATCATGTTAAAGTCCGTTTTGTGGTTAATGTGAACATCGGACAAAGCTCCATCTCTATCCGTTGATCATGAATATCGTCTTTGGTTGTGCTGATCAGCATCGTATAACGCTGTCGGCAGCCACCGCGTTCCAAAAGTGTGGTCTTTCCTCTCCTTGGCTGGACCCTCCCCATTGTTCGGTGCCGGATGCAGGAAAGGGTGGAAAGGGACGTTCTCGTCGTTACCCTCGCTGTCGATAGGTTTCCTTTCCTTCCTGTTTTAAATTTCAGCAGGAATGTTTTCCACGTCTTTTGAGGATACAGGCCTTATTTTAACAAACAGCTATGTAATCATCATGGATTGTGAGACGATGAAGCATCTGTGCATCTGAGAGAAACGGACACTGACATCATAGAGCAGCAGCTGCCGGCCGTCTCTGAGAGGATTGTTTTTTTTTTTTTTCCTCTCATGGCTTTGCTTCTCTTTGAGCATCCCATTTGCTGTTCGTTCATGAAGGCCAGCGACGGAGCTCTGGCTCCATGCCTATTCCCCGTCGCAGCCTTGCCACCTCTCTGAGAACCTGCTTGAGTCCCGACCCACGACAGCTGCTGGGTTTCAGCATTAACAACCAGAAACCAAAAGCTCTGTGATGGGAAGCCAAGCAAATGCACAGAGTCAGTGAGGAGGGGGGGGGGGGGGGGGGGGGGCTCATTAGTGATTAAACACAGAATCAAAAATAATAATAATTGGCATCAATGTGAGATTTTAATTTAGAAAGTTTTTTTTTTTTAAATGCCGTATTCTCAAGCGCTGCAGAACAAATAATTTAGGCCTGTAATCTTTGGCAGCGTGTTTGAATTCTTGTTTGCTTAGTGTGTAGTATTCATAACATGATAACGTGCCGTGTGCCAGTCCTATTAATCACTATTCTATTTATCTGGAACAACTCCTCTTCTGGATTTATTGTTGTTTTTGCAGCATGCCTTTAAAATTGTGCCCGTCTCGCTTTGACTAGAGGACTGATTTATTTTTGCTTTTATTTCTCTTTCTCAGGACGGTAGCTTCAGAGGTCAGAAAGCAAGTGTCCAGAGACTATGGCTCGCCTCAGCTGACAAAGAAACGAGGAGGTGCACACCACCCTGTGAGTCACCCTGTGTTTAACTTGCCAGAGTTTGAAGATGGCAGGTCGAAAGCATGCACTTCAGTCCGTGTCTCCAGAACGCGATGGGAGTTGCTTCGTGAATTATACTTAAGGTGACATTCAACACGTGGGAACCAGATGAGCGCCATTAGTGTTTGCAGCAGGAATGAGGGGAGGTGAAATATGATATACTTGTTCTCATTTGTATGGTTTCAGCTATGAACCAGAGATCCCAGAAACCCTCTGCCTGTACCGGCATAGGGTTATGTTTGGATGGAGTTAGGTATTAGTCTTTAAGCTGAATTACCAGACCAGTAGGACCTGGTAATATTTCCTGGACAATGCCAGTAAGTCTGCGTTGAAGTGACGTCACAGGGACAAGCCTGCAAACGATTTTATTCATCAGACAAACGATGCTTTCATGCAGAGTGAGTGAAGCAATCATTATATTCTGCTGCTGGTGCATTTGAATCATGACTTCATGGATCAGATGCATGTTTCTGATTCAAATACAGGAGAATTTGTCCTCGCCTCACCTCGGCGGAGGGTAGTAACTAAACTGGTCAGAATCACCCAAATACAATTTCTTGTTCACGAGAAATGATTACTTGTGTCTTAAATTAGTTTGTTTTCCATTGTGATGTTAAATATCCTCCATGACTCTATCCTAACGGCGTCCCGTGTCCTCTCCGCTGCCGCTTCGATGTCCTTCTGATCAGATTAGGATCTCCCATTAAAGCCTTGTACGCTGGCACATAATGATCCGATGTTGATTGACAGATCCCACTGACAGAGGTGGTTGACCCGGTGGACTTTGAGGAGTATGTGACTAGTCACGCTCCTGGGGTGGAGCCAGGCCCCCTCAGACAGCTGATGGAGTTTCCCCAGGATGACCTGGAGCTCCTCCACGTGGACAAAGAATGTATTACACTGGAGCCCGCACTGCCTGAGGAGGAGGAGTGAGTCCCATCATAGCCATTATACTTTAACACGCATCTGTCATCTTGTCACTCCGCACAGATGGATTAATGCACCCTAATGCAGGTCAAACACCACTGTCGATAAAAGCTTTCTCCCTGCGGTGTGTCACAGAGACTTGTAACGCATTATTAAAAGCTTGCTTTGTTCACTTATTAATGCATTTGTCTTTGTAGCTCACTGGATCCCAGAGTGAGAGACGCCTTGGCAGTCTACACAGATGACTGGCTTGTCATTCAAAGGAGGCAAGTGTTGTCAGTTCGTGTTTTATCTATTGTTTAACAGTTATACATTTTAAAAGGAGCATTTATTTTTCCATGTAGATATCAGCGCTACAGTACCACATCTACCCCGCAAAACTCTGAGCGACAGAGGGAGAGGCAGCGAGGCCTTGTCAAACAGACCTTTGAACTTGACGACGTCGCTGCCGAGCGCCAGGATGACCAGGTAGCTGATGAAGAGTGACCTGGATGAAGGCGCGCCGAGAATAGCCAGCAAACAAAGCTTGTGTCTAGTTGTGATGGGGAAGGCAGTAAGAGCCAGTTGAATGTTGGAGAATTAGTCATGGATAAATGGACATACCGTGCCTATTTGTCATTATTCCGTTTCAATCATTGAACGGTAATAAGATAATTGAATCATCTCAGCTATCCATCTCGCTGTTGTCACAGGAAGAGGCAAAGCGGCAGTCGGTCGGCCTTGATGAGACTCCTCGGGGTAGCTGGGCCTCCAGTATCTTTGACCTGAAGAACTCTTCCCCGGATGTTCTCCTGCCGTCTGTGTTGGAGCGAACAGCTCCAGAGGACATGGACCGCCGCAATACCGAGGCACGCCAGCAGGGGCGCCACAGTGACCTGCTGGGCCTGTACCCTCCCCCAGATGAGGTTTGTCTTAAAGCACAGAACAGACCATGTCAAATTAAAGATAGAGCTAGTTTTAAACGGACCTGAATGTTACAGCTTGGCTGAGCAACAGAGCGCAACACTGAAATGAGCATGATCAGGATAAACGCTGATCTCTGTGACGGCGATGCTTTCATCTTCAGAGGGCTACACTAAAGGGCATTTTAAATTTGATGCATTATCTAATGTACTGATTGATCCCCCCCCCCCACACACACACACATCGACGCTTAACGCCATTAAGACTCCATCTATAGAGAGCAAAATTTGCTCAACGGTACCTTTTAACAGGAAGTGCTGATGATTGTGTTTGCCCTCCGTTCCGTCCAGAGATTCCCGCAAAGCATGTCGGTAACGTCTGCGAAACCAGCAGCTTCGAGAGAACCATTTGCTTTTCTTCCCTCGCTGTTCTCCTTTTCTCACTTGATCCTTCTTCCTTGTCTGTGTTCACGGCATCACTTTCTCTGCTCGGATGTTGCCATGGCGTCTGTGTAAATGTCGTGAGTTGTACGTGTTCCTTTTGTCTTTCGGTAGGATGAAGCAGTAGAGAGATGCTCTGCCATCGAAGTGCCTAAAGAACACTGTGGTCAGAGGATCATGGTCAAGTGTCTGTCTCTGAAGTGAGTAACATTTGGAATATAACAGCTGACATTTCTATGTTCCAGCCCTGATTCATTGTTAGCAATAATCCCGACACAGTCGATTTTTGACAGCTACTTCGAAACTTTCTGTTTTTCAGGTTTGAAATAGAAATCGAGCCAATATTTGGAACAATTGCTCTGTATGACGTCAAGGAAAAGAAAAAGGTAATCTTTGTTCCAGACTTTCGCTCTGAAATGCTGAGCTCATGGATAATTGAATTTCCCGTTTTCAAAAATGTCTAAGTGGTCTGGTGGCTGAGATCACTGAGTCAAACTAAATTAAAATCATTTCCTTTCCCTCCCTCTGCTGTTTGCCCTTTTTTCTCAATCTTCCACCACTAGATCTCAGAGAATTTCTACTTTGACTTGAACTCGGATCAGATGAAAGGACTGCTGAAACCCCACACACCTCACATAGCCATTTCTACACTGGCCCGATCTGCCATTTTCTCCATCACATACCCGTCCTCTGATATCTTCTTGGTCATTAAGGTACTGTTGTTGTTGTTTTCCTTTGATTTGAATGTAAATAAAGATCAAACTTGTGTGCGTGATTCAGAAAATACTTTAATGTGTTAAAACTGTGTGCTTTTAATCCAGCTTGAGAAAGTGCTTCAGCAGGGAGACATTGGAGAATGCTGTGAGCCCTATATGGTCATGAAAGAGTCCGATTCCTCCAAGGTAATGGGGCCAAAAATGTGTTTTAAGATGTTGCAATGCTCACGGCTGGCAGCCAGCATGCTCCTTTAATCTCAAATCCAAAAGCATGACTCAATACTGTACAGCCATCTTCAATATTTACCGTCTGTTGCACATCTGTTGGCTACAGCAGATATTTCTCTTACATCCTTTTCTCTTATCTCATCCCATCCACTCTGTGGGGTCAGCACAAGGAGAAGCTGGATAAGCTGCGTCTGCAGGCGGAGCAAGCATGCAGCCGCCTCGGCTGTTTCCGCATGCCTTTTGCCTGGACAGCCATTCACCTCCTCAACATCGTCAGCACTGTGGGGGGTCTGGACCGGTTGGACTCTGACTCAGACTCTGGTACTGCGGTCTTCAAAAGTAACATTAGTCGATCAGCAATTTATAGTCATGTACATACCTCTCTAACATTATATTATCGTATTCTATTTTTCTTCATGACAGAGCGAAAAAGTCATGGGACATGGAATGAGAGAAAGAAAAAGGCCTATGAACGGATGAGCGTGGGGGATGACATCTGTAACTTTGCCACTTTCCGCCCAGCGACGCTGACCGTCACCAACTTCTTCAAACAGGTCGGACTGTCTAGCGGTTAATGCTAATCACTCATTTCGTAATCGGTGTTGTTACTGTTATTGTAAATAAATCATTGTATGGTATTTGTTGTGGCCAGGGTACAAATGACTTTACTGGTAAAGATGAGAATCAAATAAATCATTTTAATTGCATGTCACTGATGAAACAAAGGAAACAACACAAATATGTATTTGTACCTGTACATGTTTTTTGTAATATCCATATAAAGTGTTTCTGTTTGTGTTCATGCAGGAGGGGGACAGACTAAGTGATGAAGACCTCTACAAGTTTTTGGCAGATATGCGCAGACCATCTTCTGTTCTGCGACGTCTGAGGCCTGTCACAGGTAAACATGATACTCGCGTACTTGTGTCACTTTTATTCAAAGACATTTTGTTCTCGGGTTTTTCCATCAGCCATCTTATTTCCTCAGGAACGGCTGAATGTAATTTGATTCTGGCACAAATGTCCATTTGGATTTGTTCCTGGCCATATACTCAAGAATTAATATGCTAATTATGAGATGGCATCCAGACGTTAATGGTTGGATCAGCTTGCTCTAGATATTTACGAGTATGCCGGTATATTCAAAAATACATGTTGTACGTTTTTTGTTTGATTTCCTCGATGACAACTACATTTATTACATAAGTTTGGACTTAAATTACATAAACTGTGGCTATTGATTGCGTCTTATAATATCAAGTTGGTAAATGTAGTTTCTGTTTTTGACTTATTTTCCCACGCAGCTCAACTGAAGATTGACGTCTCTCCAGCTCCAGACTTGCCTCATTACTGTCTGTCACCAGAGCTTCTTCATGTGAAGCCTTACCCGGACCCACGCGTTCGTCCAACCAAAGAGGTCATGGAATTCCCTGCTCGCTACGTATACACACCATATACCAGCTATGGGTGAGTGCTCACCTGTCACACACACACTAGTGTTTAGACCTATGTTTTGATATGGGAAGATCCTTGATCTTGGTAGCAGTGTTGGGAACAGTACAGAAGTGTGGGCTTGTTAATACTTTTATTCAGGAGAAGGTGGGGAGCAATCTGGAGTTCTCTGAGTTTGCAGTTGAACGACCTGCTTTGGTGGCTCAATTTTTTGTGTGGATCAGGGGATCGAATTAAGTGGTGGTATCAAGACTCTAAAGTGTCTGGCTCATTAGAGGCCCTAAACGCAGAGCTGAAGGTCACAATTTGGATCGTAGCAAAGGTGCCTGGGGAGTTTCTGTGCTGGAGAAGAAAGTGCAGCAGGCAGGCCAGACTGTGCAAAGTCCCACTTAACCTTATAGGCAAATTGGAGTGGTCCAGTTGTGGGACACCAACTGTAATGAGCAGCAACCTCTCCAGGTTGACAAGGTGATGCACTGAATCTGAAATATGACCTATTGAACAAATCTACATTGAGCCATTCATTGCACGCGTGATATGTTTGTTTGACTATTGATTTTCTTTCTGCTTCAACTTAAAACTGACATTTTGAGCAAATATGAAAGTAGGCCACTGAATTGCAAATTTAGTCATATTTTAATTCATATTATTGTATAAAATATTGTACAAAAAAGTATTATCTTGTTTTTAAACAAAAAAACAAGAATTTAAATCATATGTACATGTATACACAGTACATTACAGTTGAACAAAGTAGAGACACAAAACTGTTCCTTGAGAAACTGAAAAAATATTATTACTAATATGTGATTAGAATTGTAGTCCATGGGCAGGTTTGGGTCCTGACGTGGAATGGTTTTGGAACCAATGATCTGCGGCATACAGAGCAGGCTCAGAAGGGAGTGCGATGGAGCTACAGAGTATGGATCTTTATCTCATTCAGACCTCTGTTGAAAGGAGACTTCAGCGGTGAACCGTAAAGATGCCTATGCCACACCTTCACTCTGCCAAGCAGGAAATAAGGGTGTTAATTTTATTGTCTAAAAACATCACAAGTTTCAAACATGTTTTGAACAAGTGATTTACCATATTCTGCAGTTTGGTGAGTTGATTGCTCTGAGTTTCAATATTTTCTTTATGGAACTGGACCAAATGCTGCAAACCCTTCAGGACATCCGAGTGCTCCTGGGCTCGCTCCTAAAAGCAGGAATAAAGACAAACGTAAAGCTGCACGATGCCTTCGCTGTTTCTTCTGTCTTGCAGTTGTAACTCTAGAGAAGTTTTTATCTTCCTCTCACCTGCAGCTCTTTTACGCTAGTGGGTACGGAGTTGTTGAGATACATTTCCAACCTCTCCATTTTCATCTTCAGCTCCTCATCCTCCTGTTCCAGAATAGCCATCTGGTCTTTCATTGTCTTTGTTTGAGCCCATTGCTCAGTCAAGTGTTCCTGTGAAGAGCATTGGTCCATATTATACGCTTCCTGTGGCATTTTTATGACCTGTAGTTTAATGCGCTCAGCAAAATCAATAAAAGAAAAATCAGATGGTGATTATGTGTCACACAAAAATAAATGAATTCCCCAGGAACGGTTACATAAATGTAGAGATTTTGAATTGTTATGGTGTTGCACATTTTTGCGAATCGCCAAAGACCTGCTTTATTTCGTCTGTTTTCCGTTATTTTCTCTCGAGAACCGAGAATCACTGACCGTAAATCTGATGGGGACTTTAGATTCTTAACAAACTGTGCGTGCTGTTGATGTTGTGTCTGCTAGATCTGTCCTTTGATTGTAATGTCGGTTATCTCTCGTGTAATTGTACCACCATTCGGCAGCATATGAGGCTTGTTGGTTCGCATTTTGAGTTTCCTTACCTGCAGCAGCTGTATAACTTCTTTCATCTGTTTCTCCACTTCTGCAGCCTGCTCCGTCTCCCGCTCCAGATTTTGCAGAGTTGCCTCGTGATTCTTCACAGCCTGTCTGATTTTAGCTAACTTAGCCTCTGTGGTTTCATAAATATGGTTCAGGGATTCGCTGAACTGTAAGACCCCAAATATGAGCAGGTTTATTTCTTCCTGTGTTGAAAACTTGTCTTCTATCTTGAGCGGCTTCCAGACCGGACCTGCGTGGACCGCTCTCAATCCTCCGGCCAAAAAAAGCAGACAGAGCCCCCGGATCATTTTTTACAAAAAAGCAGTCCTGTTGAATGCGCAGAATCATCGATAAAACCTGCGAAGACAGCATTTCCCAACTATCTGATAGATAATGAATTTGGAAAGGGGGCAGGGCGCTTTATATTCGAAGTTTACATGCAATACCGTGGTAAAATATTAGCTTGGCTGTGGTTCGATGACGGCTCCTGTCTGCGGCCTTCGTCTCATTGACCTTGCCTTGAGATTCTAAATTTGTAATTTAGGTCACGAACATGTTTGACATGCAACATCGGTAGCCCTCTTGTTTGTTTCAGAAAATGGATGCGAGCGCGGCAGTCAACATTGTAAATGTTTGTCAAAGATATTTTCCTGTGGCTAAGTGGCTAAAATCAGCTGTCCCAAAATATGGACAACCTTTACCTCTAGTATTTGCCTTTGAGTTAAGGTGACTTTTTCTAGGCGAAGCCAAAAGGGGGTTAAACTCGTTCAGAGCTTTACTTTTCTGAGTATCGACTTTTGTTGGTAGGTTAGAAGTGTGATGTTGTTGACAACAAAACAAGCTGAAACTGTGTTTTGGAATAAATTCTCTCCTCTGTCATGTTTCTCTTTTTCTAATTCTCTTCCTTTGCCATTTTGCCTTTAGAAACTTGCTCTATGTTTACCCACAAAGCCTGAACTTCAGCAGTCGTCAGGGCTCGGTGAGGAACATTGCTGTGAAGGTTCAGTTCATGGCAGGAGAGGACGCCAGCCAGGCTTTGCCGGTGAGTCACAGCAACAGGTAATGATGATAATGAGCGACACGATCGCAATGCTCTTCAGAAAATTAAATTACAGCCACAGAAAACAGCCCAAGGCAGTGAAATACTGCAACCACAATCTATTCTTGGAAGAGTGAATGCTTTATTTTAAACAGAGTAGAAAGAAAAGTATAGTTGCTTAATACAGTTTTCTTCAGATAGTTGGGGCATAAAGGTTTTCAAAACATCTGGAGAAACCTCTCAAACCACTTTACCTTTTCTCATTTGCTGTTCTCATGCTTGATGTATTCAAAAGGCAAAAACACATCTGCTGTAATGCCATTAAATACACTGTTTGAGTACTGCAAGCTTTTTACAGCTACTTTCCAAGTCTTCGCCCGTGTTATCGTCATTCACGATGTTGAAATTCATTTAAAGTAGGCTCAGCGTAAAGTGTTTTGCTTTTAAAATATTTGTATTGTCTTTCACAAACGGTGAAAGTATGCGTTTCATTTGCAAAGTGATTAAACGTTTTTCCATCCAAGGTGAAATTCTGAAAGTGATGGAACAACAATATTTTTTTGCTCTGCTTGACCAGGTCATCTTTGGGAAGTCGAGTTGCGCTGAGTTCGTGAATGAGGCCTACAGTCCCGTTATCTACCACAACAAGTAAGGCTCCGTTTCCTACGAATCCTCGCTATTGACCATCTCATGGAGTCGCTCCAACTGTTATCCTTTGAGCATTACCTTTCCTTAAATGTTGTGTTTAACCCTCGCCCTTAAGGTCTCCTGAGTTCTATGAGGAGATGAAGATGAAGATTCCAGCTAATCTGACAGACAACCACCACCTGCTGTTCACCTTCTACCACATCAGCTGCCAGCCCAAGCAGAACACTCCTCTGGAGAGCCCCGTGGGCTACACCGTGAGTCAATACTCCCACACACTCACTTGTTTGATAGTTTCTTCTGTTGTCTCGCCATGGGTGCGAGGGTTGTGTGTCTTTCTTTCTGCCTTCAGTGGATCCCCCTGATGCAGCACGGCAGACTACGCACCGGTTCTTTCAGCTTGCCCGTCTCCGTGGAAAAACTTCCGCCGAGCTACTCCGTGCTCACTCCTGACGTGAGTGTGTTTTTAGTGTGTCCGTTTGCTCAGCAAATTACCTGCTCCTTTACGATGTGGTTGAGTGTCAAATGACTGATTTCACTCCGTCGCAGGTTCAGCTCCCAGGCATGAAGTGGGTGGATAATCACAAAGCGGTGTTCAATGTTGAAGTGACAGCGGTCTCCTCGGTTCACACGCAGGTACACAAATCTACTCCTCCTACTTTCAAAAGCCCTGTGGCATAACTAAAAAGCAGGGTTTTTTTCACACAACTAAGCACCAAAATAGTGCCTTTTGCAATTAGGGATTTTTTAGTTTCCATGGTTACAAGGTAATCTCAAGTTAATGGGTGTTGATTTCAATTATGCTTCCACACAACAATCAAGCGCTGAAGTAAAGGTAGGCATATTACCTGCAAGAGATATTGGTGCTCAAATAATACTTCATATTTATTCTGAAACTCCAGGATCCCCACTTGGACAGGTTCTTCACTCTAGTGTATGTTCTGGAGGAGTATTCCTTCCCCTTCCGCCTGAAGGACGTCATCATCACCGAGGCAAACATGGAGGGCGAGCTGAAGGCCAGCGTCGCTGCGTTGAGGGGGGCTCTGCTGGATACCTGTGTCCGGTTTCTGCACCAGCTGCTCAACAAGCTCATTCAGCTCATTGTTTATCCACCGGTGATTGCTGGACAAATCGGTAAGTGAATTCTGAAGGATCAAAACTATATCAATAGATGTTGATTAGCATTTACAGTTGTTGATCATTAGGGCAACTAATCCAGCTGAACTCATTATGCCTCGTGTCTTCCTGCCCTCAGTGAACCTTGGTCGGACTGCCTTTGAAGCTATGTCTTTATTGATCAACCAAATCCACAAGAATTTGGAAGGAAACCATGATCAACATGGCCGCAACACTCTTTTGGCGTCCTACATCCACTACTGCTTCCGTCTGCCAACTGCCGAGCCCGTGGTGCCGCAGACAGGTGAGAGTCCACCAGCCTCTACCTGAGAGGCCGAGCCTTCCATTGGGCTGTTGGCCGTCCTTCGATTGAGCGAGTGACTGTTGATGAGTTAACATCACTAATGTGACCTCTCCATTTGAAGCTGGTGCACACTCCTACGAGATGCCTTTACAATATGCCACCTTATCGAGAGCAACAGCCCGCCCAAGCAGCCTGCTCTTATCCCGATCCAAGAGCATAAGCAACTCCAACCCAGACCTGGCAACCACACCGGTTTCTCCTGATGAGGAGGTGCAGAGGATCATGGGGAGCAAGGTGAGTGGAGTCTTCTCTTGAGAGAGCTGTACAACTAATATTCTTGTAGTTCGGGGAATTTGAAAGTGATTATAGATTCCGCTCTGTAATAGAGACAGCGATAGAGCGAACTTTGTTAATTACTCGGGGAACATTCCCGCAATGATTCCCAAACATCTTCTGCTCCATTTTAATTTGCAGTGAGTAGAAAAGAAAGACCAGAATAAAATAAGTTGTTAAGTTTTGTTTGTTTTTCAGCCCTCTTGTGTCATGCTCCTATACTTTCTGTTTCTCTAGTATCAGGCTTTTGATAGCTTTCTCAGCCAACTGTAAACCAAGGTTGACTGAGAGCTCTACCAACAGTTAAGCATTTTGCTGTGTGTGTGTTTTTTTTTTTTTTAGCCTTTTTTCTTTCCTATGTCACCTCGACCTCCCTCCTTTGGTCTCCCTTCTCTGCCTTTCTTTGTTCTACAACTCCAATAGCTGATTTTTGGTTCAACCCACATTTGACTTTCAGATAATCTTGTGATTTAATTACAGGTAGCCTCCCTACTCACTGTGCCCTTGCCTCTTGCCATTCTTTGTTTGTGTGTTTTGTCTCTGGTGGCTTATGGTAGGGCATTGATCGCTCCCATTCCTGGGTAAACTCTGCTTATGCCCCCGGGGGTTCCAGATCTGTGTTCCGCCGGAACCCAAACTCCAGCTGTGAGCTCAAGCAGGTGCCAAATCCCTCCTCCTAATCAGCTGCACACTCTCACCACTTCCATCCTGAACCGTCTCTAATCACCTCAATCTCACACTTTCGACCTGTCATACCTTTTTAGCCACAAAAAAACACCTTTTCTGTCTTTTGCCATTCATCCTCTCATTGACAAGTAACTGACCGTCTCTTTCAAGAGACGTAATCTCTGCCTGGCGCTCCTCAGCTCTGTTCCTGCCATGTGCTCATCATAGAGACTTCTCTGGGCATCATCCGTCCACTTCCATTCACCCATTTTCTCATTCATTTGCTCTCATCTCTGTGTGTTCACCTCACCGTCACTCCATGTCAGGCAAACGACCGCACCTGCAATCGCATGTCTGCCTACCTGGACAGCGTGGCCTTGTTTTCAGTTCCCACAAGGCAGATTGCAAAGAAGGTAAAACTGACACTTACTGTAACATGTAAAAGTGACATTCTTCATGGTAAACTAACCCCTTTTAAACTTCGAATGTCATGAACATTCTTCACAAGTCATGCCATTTTAACAGCTAACAGACTCGGTACTCTATTAATTGGGTTCGTCAATGAATTCATGAATCTTTTGTGTTGACTGCTCCACAATAAATTTATTTAAATTTGCTTTTATATTGTCTTACACAATTATATTATATATAAGCACTTGCACTCGTTTGAACAAACACATGTAACAAATTTGTTATTTTACAACGTCAAATTCAGAAATATGTAAAATAAGAAACAAGTGTTGCTCCCTGATGGTTGCAACAAACAAGTTAGGTAGGAGGGATAGGAAAGAGTGTGACCGTTGAGGGGGCTCAGAGTAAACCTGTTTGAATCATTCCACATAAATTAACACCGTTTTTGAAAAAGGGCCTCTTCAAAATGTGTCCACATTCACAAGCAAGCATGGAGCAAAGTATTATCATTTTAACATATCATTGTTCAGAGTATATCACTACATTGGTGCAGAAGCACCTCACGAAACCGCAGTTAAACATCTTCCCAGCATTTGTGCAATCTGAGCTGTTTCCTCTTCTAAGCTTAGCTTTGCTCCGTTTTCCGTGCAGCTGCTCCACGAGGAGCTGGCGTTGCAGTGGGTGGTTAGCACCAGCGTTGTGAGGGAAGCGGCGCTGCAGCAGGCCTGGTTTTTCTTCCAGCTAATGGTTTGTATGCTTTTCAAACCCATTTCCAAAACAAAATTAGGCATCAAAATGCTTTTCTATAACGGACTACTTTTTATTATGTGCCACCTGACCAGACAAAGAGCATGGCCCACCACTTGTTCCTGACATCAAAACTGGACACTCCTCGCCGCCAGCGTTTCCCGGACCGCTTTGTGGACGACATCGCTGCGCTTTTGTGTGCCATCAGTGCAGACATAGCCAGTCGATACCACAAGGTACACAAACAACAAAGCTACACTGCTAGTAATTCAGGATGCTAGCCGCTGGAAGTTTATTTGTTATTTTTATGAATAAACTAATCTGTAATTAGTGATGAAGGTAGTTGTTCAATTCGAAATTTGCCCAATCATCGCTTGCTATTTTTTAAATCACTGATTTGAGTACAAAATGTACAATCACCAGAACATCATCTGGGTTTCTTCTTTTAATTTCTGGCTTGCTGTTTTGTAATGATATAAAAATGTTGATTTTGCTCATTTCGTTCCTCTCTTTTTTCCGTATAACTATCCTTTCAAGGACGTGGAGCTTGTGGAGAGGTTGAATAGCAGTCTCGCGTTCTTCCTCAATGACCTGCTGTCTCTCATGGACAGGGGTTTTGTGTTCAACCTCATCCGCTCTTACTACAAACAGGTAACTCCTGTCTCTCCTCTGTATTCCATTCATATCTAACTATTTAAAGCCCCATGCTCTCATGCATGTTTCAAAACTGCCTTCAATGGCTCAAACAAACGTGTTTAACAGATTGCCAACAAGCTTCACACGGCACAGAACCCCAGCTCTCTGAATGCCCTGAGGATGGACTTCACTCGTATCGTCTGCAGTCATGAGCACTATGTCATCCTCAACTTGCCGTGTTCCACTCTCAGCCCTCCATCCTCGCCCTCCCCCTCCACCTCCTCCACCACCTCGCAGGTACTGGAGCAGGCTTAGAATTGTATACGGCTGATTTACATTGCTATAGTGTCGTTTTCATATTACTCCTGTCCTTTGACTCATCTTCACTGTCCAACCTGTTGTCCACAGAGTTCAGTGTTTTCCAGCATCGTGCAAGACCAGGGTGTGGCGACCATGTTTGAGCTCTCTGTCCCTTTTCGTCAGCAGCATTTCCTGTCTGGCTTGTTGCTTAGCGAGCTGTCTCTCATTCTTGATCCTGATGGGGAAGGGTAGGCTCTCAATATTTCATATATGAGAAGCCGACTTGTCATTTGGTGTCCCCATAGTACAACAAATTTAGCAATTAAAGGAAAAGCAGTATGTTTTTAATTGAATGAGGACAGAAACAAACAATGTACTGGTATGTATATATATATATATGATACTGTACTTGTATTTTTTTTGCCTACAGGCTTTTCTTTCTCCATAAAAAGGCCATTAGTGCCATTCACTCCCTGCTATGCAGCCATGATGCAGACCCTCGCTACACTGATGCTCAAGTCAGAGCCCACGTAGCTCAGCTCTACCTGCCCCTTATCACCATCGTCATGGAGACGCTGCATCAGCTCCACGATTTCTCTGGTCAGCCCATGGCTACTAATATTGTTGCAGCTGTTCACTTCCCACAGACGGCTATTTCTTTTGCACAACATTTTATTTCCAATGTTCTTGCACCTCAGAAACTTTTTCTTTGCAGACTCCTCACCCACTCGAGTCCGCCATGCGTCAGCCCACGTTGACGATGCTGACCCAGACAGTGGCAACCATATAAGTCAGTCTGTTGCCATGGCAATCGCCGGCTCCCCTTTGCCCCATACCAAAGCCAGCCCATTTCCGCTGCCCACAGTGGTGAGTGATAGCAGCTGGGGTCGGGGGTGTTCCCCCAGCCTCCAAAGACTGACCAGACATAAATCGGCCTCAGTATGGGAGGAGGCTCCCTCCGTTTGAGGGACGATCACTCTGCCCTTTCTGTAACTCCTTACAAACACTCATTTAACTAGCATTTGCATTCCTTCCCATGTTGCTGCCGTTCTTCTCTGAAGTGCTCCTTCATGACTGTAGATGGCTCTGTGTCCCTTTCCTTCGCATCAATGCGTAAACAACCGTTTTGTGATGAAGCAGATTAAGACTGCCACTGAGTGTGTATGTTTTTCTTCTGCAGCCCGGGCGCCAGTCCAGCTCTCTGTCTGCCGAGTGCAGTAGGACTCTACTGGTTTGTTTCCTGTGGGTGCTGAAGAATGCAGACGCCACTCTCCTGGAGCGCTGGGTGTCTGATTTGTCTGTTCTGCAAATCAACCGCCTGCTGGATTTGCTGCATCTCTGTGTCTCCTGCTTTGAATACAAGGCACTAAAACCACACTCTGCTATGACAGTCCTTTATCACTCTGATAGGATCAAAAACAAAATGCAGTTGTTTAATTTAGACATGACAAGGCAATGGTATCTTTGTGAGAAACATGTCCTCTTATCAATCCTTCAGCATACTGTACTTTTGCTTTTCCGCAGTAGTTCAGCATACTATACCATTTCTTTGTAGTTGTATTTTTCTTAAGTGCTTGTGTGCATTTTTGTTTAATAAATAACTTTAGTTCTCTGTCTTTTGATGGTTGTAGGGAAAAAAGGCTCTGGAGAGGATCAACAGCCTAACATTCAAAAAGTCACAGGACATGAAGGCGCGACTGGAGGAGGCTATTCTGGGGACCATTGGGGCTCGCCAGGAGATGGTCCGTCGCTGCAGGGGTACATAGAATGAGAGCAGTGTGTGTGTGTGTGTGTGTGTGTGTGTGTGTGTGTGTGTTTGTTTGAGGTGATCATTCATTTGGACTCATGGAATTTGTAATTTGCTTGCTTTTCCAGAAAGGAGTCCCTATGGCAGCCAGGAGAATGTTAGATGGAGAAAGAATGTCACTCACTGGAGACAAAATGCAGACAGAGTTGACAAGTGTGTTTGTTTGTTTTTGCATTTTTTAGATCTTGAATTGTCAAGTTTGCATCATGCATACAACATAGTAACTTGAATTGAATCCATTAATATGTTGTAATAAGCTATCGCCTCATTTGTGTTTAAATTATGAACTAAAACCGGCTCTTGTGAAAACATCACAGGACTAAAGCTGAGATGGAGCAGGAGTCTGTGGTGGATGGAAACTTGGCTACTGAGGCTTCTCTGATTGTACTGGACACACTGGAAATTATAGTCAAGGTAAAACAATGAGTTAAACAAACACTGTTCACACACAGTATCGCACACTTTTTCAATGATTATTGATGATTACTTTTTTTTTTTTGACATGTGTGTCCTTCGCCAGACTGTGGTGGCATCTGAGCTGAAGGAGAGTGTTCTGGGTGGAGTCCTGCGAGTCCTCCTCCACAGCATGGCTGGAAACCAGAGCGCCCTCTTCCTGCAGCACTGCTTCACTACACAAAGGGCTCTGGTTTTCAAGGTATGTGATGTCATTTGCTGGTCCATGAGGAGCTGTTAGTTTATTTGTGCAGCTTGAAATTCTCATAGAAACTCAACATGTCATTTTTCTTCTTATTTATCACTATTACGAATGAAACCTCCTGAATTATTTTTGTGCTTTTCAGGAAAAACTAGCAACCAAAAAATTTTTAAATTTATATTTAGTCGGTCTTTACACCACATGTAGTGGATATTCCTATGAAGGCCTTGACTTTTAAAGAAACAAGTAGTCAATCGTTAGATATTTGTGTATGGAGTATACAAAACAAGAGTGTCTGTGAATGTAGTTCCCAGAGATGCTTTTTGAAGAGGACACGGAGCTTTGTGCTGACCTGTGCCTGCGTCTCCTGCGTCACTGCAGCAGTTGTGTTGGTTCTGTGAGAAGCCACGCCTCAGCTTCTCTTTACCTGCTCATGAGACAGAACTTTGAGATTGGCAATGTAAGTCTTACCAATGTCTTTATGTTCATTTAAATATTTTATTCACATTATGAGCAGGGACAAAAAAAAAAAACGTGGATGTATATGCATATGAGATGTCTGAGAAATTCACACTATTGCGAGTGAAGCCCGTCTTAATTATTTCCTTGGACCAGAACTTTGCTCGAGTGAAAATGCAGGTTACCATGTCCCTGTCATCCTTGGTGGGAATGTCACAAAACTTCAATGAAGAGCACCTGCGACACTCACTCAAGACGATCCTGACGTATGCTGAAGAGGATGTTGACCTGCGTGACACTCCCTTCCCAGAGCAGGTAGAAACCAACCTCTGTCTCATCACAACCTGCTGGAATGCATAAAACCTGACTAACGCGCTGTGTCGCTCTTTTGAACAATCAGGTCCAAGATCTGGTGTTCAACTTGCACATGATTCTCACTGACACTGTTAAAATGAAAGAGCATCAGCACGATCCAGAGATGCTCATTGACCTGATGTACAGGTACTGTGATGCATATTAATAATCCTCACGTAAAACCAAAAAAGGTTGCAAGAATGCTCTCCTTTCTCCAGGATTGCAAAGGGCTACCAGAACTCGCCTGATCTGCGACTGACATGGCTCCAGAACATGGCAGGAAAGCACTGCGAGAGAGGAAACCATGCTGAAGCTGCCCAGTGTCTGGTCCACGGTGCAGCACTGGTGGCAGAATACCTGAACATGCTGGAGGATTGCCGCTACCTGCCAATTGGTTGTGTCACGTTCCAGGTCAGGGCCACTGTATCATTTGGTGACTCATTATATGGGAGGCAGAACGAAAGCTGGATGTTGGACTGAAAATTCTAACTTTGCTCCGACTCATCTGTTTATCCCTCAGAATATTTCATCCAATGCATTGGAGGAGTCTGCTGTTTCCGATGACGTCTTGTCTCCAGAGGAGGAAGGGATTTGTGCTGGGAAGTACTTCAGCGAGTCTGGCCTTGTGGGCCTCCTGGAGCAAGCAGCTGCCTCTTTTAACATGGTAGGACGCACTTTCTCCGACCACATGGTGGTCTGCTAACGCAGCAGAAGGTTGCAGCGGTCATGTGATCTGGTGGTTTGTATAAAACTGGCTCTCTGGTGCTCTGACTCCAGGCTGCTATGTATGAAGCCATAAATGAAGTGTATAAGATTCTGCTGCCCATCCATGAAGCCAACAGAGATTTCAAAAAACTTGCTGCTGTCCACGGGAAGCTGCAAGATGCCTTCAACAAAGTCTACAACCAAGTGAGTTTGCACGAGTAACCAGCTAATAACTGCACTGATAGTGTTCTAAATCAATTATCCTGGATTCCTCCTCATGCATCTTTTTTTTCTTTTTTTTTTTACTTTTCCAGAGTTCAGGATGGGAGGTAACAATTTTATTTCTCATAGTACATTAATGTTAATCTAATTCAGCAACTCTTTTATATTGTAATAATATATTCTCATTCTCCTCTTCCCTCTGGTCTTAATATTTCTGGTGAGTATTACTACTACACTATTTGCTCTTGTACTACAAAATATCCTATCTGTATATATTAATAAGATACTCTTTGTTTTAGCATAGCGATCCTTCATGCTTACCTAGTCGTCACATAAAATATTGGAGAAAAGCAGAACATTTTAAAATATGTTTGAACAATGAAACCATGCTCTGCATGAATCTTATTTCTAGAAATCTAGGCAATTTCTCGAGTCAAAACCGTCTTATTTTTCTTTTATCAATGTAAAATAAGTCACATAACCTGCATGGTTGCAGAAATTAATTATCTGAATTTCTACACTCTTCTGTCATCTGATCTGTTCATTCTTCCTCAGTGTTCAGCGAATGTTTGGGACCTACTTTCGGGTGGGCTTCTACGGCTGCCGGTTCGGGGACCTGGATGAACAGGAGTTTGTCTACAAGGAACCATCAATCACCAAGCTGGCCGAGATCTCCCATAGACTTGAGGCATGCTGGCTGGTCATAGCACCAATAAAGGTGTCGGTAGTGGTTTATGAGCAACACATTTCTGAAGATGAATCTCTTCGCTCCTCAGGAGTTCTACTCATTGAAGTTTGGAGATGGTGCAATTGAAATTATCAAGGACTCCAACCCAGTGGACAAAAATAAACTAGATCCCAACAAGGTGGCGTGAAGTATACATGCTGTATGTGACTGATCATATCTAAGCTTAGATAGGATTGTGTTGCTGAGCTGGTTGTTGTTTCAGGCCTACCTCCAGATCACTTACGCCGAGCCTTTCTTCGACACGTATGAGCTGAAGGAAAGAGTCACCTATTTCGACAAGAACTACAACCTGCGTACCTTCATGTATTGCACTCCGTTCACTCTGGATGGACGAGCCCACGGCGACTTGATTGAGCAGTACAAACGCAAAACCATCCTTACAACATCTCATGCCTTCCCTTACATAAAGACGCGCATCAATGTTATCCACAAGGAAGAGGTGGGCGTCTGTTGCGGAGTGGGGTTCAAACAGTTCCTGTATGACTAGGGCATGTAGAGAGCTAACAGCTACTTTGAATGTCTTTGGTTCTCCAGATAATTCTTGTTCCGATAGAGGTAGCCATTGAGGACATGCAGAAGAAGACTCAGGAGCTCGCCTTTGCTACCAGTCAAGATCCTGCGGATTCCAAGATGCTGCAGATGGTGCTGCAGGGCTGTGTGGGAACCACTGTCAACCAGGTGCTTGTTGTTCTACATGCCTCTGATGATGCATCATCAGAAGCCTCAAGCGCCTGTGGAATAGGAATCTTATCCTAAGGGGGTGAAACATCTGTGTCAGTGTTTTAAGTTGTGACAGACATTCCTTGCCGTATAACTTAACAGTGTCTGCCCCCCCTCATAGGGCCCCCTTGAAGTGGCACAGGTCTTTCTCTCAGACATTCCTGATGATCCAAAGCTGTTTCGCCATCACAACAAACTACGCCTCTGTTTTAAAGACTTCACCAAGAGGTGATGACACAGACGCAGACTGCTGTGTGAGTAAATAAAACAAAATCCCATCTCCCTGTGTCTTCATGCAGGTGTGAGGACGCCCTGAGGAAAAACAAAGCCCTGATTGGACCGGATCAGAAAGAGTACCACAGAGAGCTGGAGAGGAACTATAATAAATTAAAAGAAGCTCTGGGTCCTCTCATCAACCGCAAGATCCCTCAGCTGTACAGAACCCTGGCAGCTCCGACTACGCAAACACAACGGTAACATGAGACATTACATACACACACACACACGCCTACGCATAGAAACGCTCAAAATGATCTCATGCTCGTACCGTCAAAGCAACATAAAACCAAACTTTATGACACTCCAGGCCCGAGGCTTAAACATCTCGTTAGTCACAATGAGAGGAAGAAGACTCAAAATCTCGTGTTCTTGCTCACGTTTTTATATTCATTTACAAAAGTGAAATGGAGCTCCAGAAGTCGTGGCTTGTTAGACCATAAAGACTATCATTGTAAGTTTTTTTTTCTTTCTGTTTGGTATGAGGGTATGAGATATGCTTATGGTATGAGGGCTGAAGGCAGCTGGTTCATAATCAAACACAGACTTACAGCACCTGCCAGAACTATGCTTTGATACTGAAATGCATATGCATTTTTAAGAAGATCTGTCTTCAATACTTAAACTAAATGCAAATGTATATAAAAAAATTTAGTGCATCAGCATTTTACCATAATTCTGTGTTGGCACTCCTCACTTATTTTTGCAGATTTACCCAAGTAAGCCAAACACTCAGTCTTTATCGTCTTGCTTTTCTCTCACAGGAACTCCTTCAGTAGATCTAGTCTCCGCTAAGTGGACTCCTGAGGAATAAACTGGATAACAACTCAGAATGAGAGCTTTAGAAGTTTGCTTCATCCCGTCCGTTACCCCTCCCCCAGCGTATCGCACACCAACTGTCGCAAGCAAACATCCTCGTCTTCTTCCTGCTCCATTTTACCCTCCTGCCTCCTCCTGACCACCCAGTCATGCCATAATCCCCCAACATTTCCACCACATACATGTAAATACACACACACACACTTGCCACCCTGCTGAAGCATCTCTCCCCCCATCAACACCACTCTCACACCTCTGTAGGAGAAAACTTCAGCTGTTTATACTGGAAGGTTATCTGAACTGTAAACATCTTCATTTGGAGCGAGACTCAGACGTGTCAGAGTCTTAAACCAAAGGTAAACCAGAAGAAGAAGAATCCTCTTAGTAATCTCTCAAAGCTTGATCTAGTTTTATCTTTTTATATGTCTGGAGCCGACAAACATTTTTTTTTATCCAAATAATTTTTGTGGTTTTTTGCTGGTGCATCTGTTTGCCTACTTGCTGCAAGCGTTGGATTTTGGAGAGGCATTAAATTGTCTGTTTTGTGTCTCAGCCTTATTTAAATTGTGAGATTTTTTATTTTTTTTTACTGTGTCTGGGAGTAGTCACTGCCAGTTGGTTTGTAGATAGTCCCGGGGAGTTTTCTCATTTGTTATCAACTGACCAAATAACTGGCATTCCTTCTTTTTTATGTTGTCACAATAGGGCTGCCTATGACTTATGAGAATTTACTGCAGAGTAGAGGTGGGACCAATCTGTCCAATGTTAGGCCTGTAGTGGCGGTTTAAGAATTAAAGGGAATATTGTCGGGAGGGGAAGGCTGGATTGTATATTTAAATGTTTTATTTTTGTTTATTTTCTAACTGTGAAATTGTCTTGTAATGCACTGTAGTCACATCACATGTAATTATCAGAAGCACTGCCTTAAGCCAAGCTATGTTCCTGACCCACGCAAATCTGTTCCAACTGTGACATTATTACCGTACAGTAACTGATTACATGTTTGCTGTCGTGTAAGGCAAGTCCTGTTTTTAAACTAATGTCAAAAAGCACTCCAAATGCCTTGTATTATGTCAACACTGTGTTTATATAGTCATTGTAGCTATTTCCAACTACTGTATCTAAGATATTGCACTATTGTAAACAAACTACAACACAAATATTGTAACTATTGAGATATCGTGATCTTTTGTTAATTTGCAAAACTGCAGAATCTTTTTTTTTTTTTTACCAATTAGATACTTTTTTGTATTTATTTACACTGTTTTGTACTGCTTTCTATTACATTCCTCTTCCTTCTTTCAGCAAGTTTTTATTTATAGAATAAACACTAGTCGAGTGGTTGAATTTTTATTGGCATGCATTGTGATTATCACATTAAGTGTAGTTTGTCGTGGCAACAAGGGAAAATATATAATTTTCCCAGTGTTTTTATACTGCATCATAATTGGCCTGTTTAGAGTCTGGAATGTCATGACAATACATGTAAAGGCACTTATTTTGAATTAAAAATAATCTAACAGTAGTTTGTGGATTGGCTTTTTACATATTGACACAGAACAGAAAAAAAATAAAGGATGTGGAAGATTAAAGTGCGATCAGATTTAAATTAAGTTCAGGACAATTTTTTTTTTAAATCAGATTAAGTAAACACTATCCGTTCCTCATTAGGTAAAATACTTGTATCAAAAAATATATCGAATTATATTTGAATATTTATATAGTGAAAAAAAATATTTTACTTGTGTTTGTAAGTTTTTGTCCAGTAATCATCTGATTACGGTATGGATGTTTTCTACATCCATACTGAGCTACGCTCTTCACTAAAGTTTGTGTCATGGTTAAAAAGAAAATAAATATCTCTATCTTACAGCACAAATCTTTTTGGGAGAAAAAAAAAGTGTATGTTTTAATTACATTCCTCTTTTGGCTTGTCCCGTCAGGGGTCGTCACAGCAAATCTACCTCTGATGCTGCATTGACTTCTGTGTTTGCACATGCCTGTATTAAAGTGTTTTCCCTTCTCTTTTGTCCTTGAGGGGCCTGAAGGTTTGTACACTTCTCAAATACCGCATACTGGTGGTATTTGTAACAATGCTTGTTTTGGTAAATATATCATATCCTTTAGATATTTGTCAGAATTGAAGTTTGATTGTTATCATGGCTTAACATGTTAAGAGCATCAGTTGCTGTAATTATTTTCTACGGATCTAAATTGCTGACTGTCTGTATACTAGCATTGTCAGGATTGACAACCAAAGCTAATGATGACCTTTCCAATGGGAATCATTTCTTAAAAACAAGAGGTTAGGACTGACGAATTCAGAGGGACACCATATACCAGGAAAGGCAGGAAAGGACATTTTACACATAGTTGACAAATGTGTAATTAGCCTCAAGCTTTTCCTGAAAGATCCCATTTATTTATAATGCACACCATCAGCAGCATAACCCACAAGTTTTCCAAGATGAACATGAACATGAATATTTTTAAATCCTATTGTTTTATTTTCTTCAAAGTAAAAAAAACAGACACAATTAACAGATGTAAGGCTTGAATTGAGATGCATTGCCTGGGCTTGAAAAAAATATATGGTTGACGTCGGAAAAGATATTGATGGAAACAATGTGTCTCTTTGTCGGAGGACCCACGGAGGGTACATGAAGGCTTTTCAGACGCTGGCCCTTTAAGAGGAGTGGGCGGGGCCGCGGAGCATCTTGGCTGCAGTGTTTTTGTCTCTGTCAGTGAGCGCTCCTGGGCCCAGGCGGCGGATGAAAGGATTTCCAGAGGACAGGTAGGAACCGCGAATAAGTTTCCTTCTTTTTCTTTTTCTTTTGTCTTTATCCACCTGCATTTTAAATCGCTTTTTCCGTGGCGCTTTTTTTTTGTGTGTGTGTCACTTCTTTTCTGACGCGTCGGTCCTCCCCATTCCACCCGCTCCCTTCTCTCTCTTTGAAGCAGCCGCTTCTTTATTCACCGCAATCCCTCCATCGGTAGTCTGATATATATTACAGCCTGTAAATTAGGTTCCTGCATTTCCTGCTCAGCGTCGCTTCATTTTAGGAGGACTCCAGTCTCCAGTCGCGCCTCTTTTTGTTCAGAGCATCATCGATTCACGCAGCACGACGGTGAGAAGCGCAGCTGCCGAAAACACGCCGTTATCTCTATTAGAATAAAACTCACTTTCCTGTATTAACCGGAAACAGGTTTTTTGAGACAAAATATGAGCCAAATATTAATGTATAGAAGTATAGAAGGTATTTTAAAGGAACATTCCCTTGCCTCTTTTTTTATCCCTGTTAAATTCATCAGTGTACTGTATTGTGATTTTTACTGAGGGTTCATCGGGAAGGATTTTATTTTTTGCCACAAGGCCTCAACTTTTGTGGCAATTTGTTATTAAAGCTCAATCCAGTTCTGTTTGATCTTTCTGCATGCTTTACTTCTCCACGGCATTCCTAAACTAACGCCACATTTCGGTGTGTTTATCTGTTTGCCTTTCATCATTAAACTTTCCCCTCATGCCTCATGCGTGATCATGTGCAACACTCTGGGTCGAGCCACTTTAGAATTTCACACACAAAAAAGGAAAAACTCAGCGAAGGCTCGTGGGAGAGGGTGGGCCCGTGCACGCTGCAGGTTTTCACTACTTCCAGATGTTCATCGGCTTTTCGTTGCCGCTTCTTGTCCTAAAATTTGCTCGTCTCGCCGCCTGAACTCGTCGCTGGTCAGCGAAGGGCGTGACCTCTGGACACTAGTCATCTTCTGGCCTGTCCCAGCGAAGAGGGATGAGAGCTGATGGAGGAGCAGCAGGAGAGCGTGAGACTCTAAAAAGGTTTTCCAGACGTGTATATGATCGGAACTAATGATAAACTCTTTAAATGTCACTTTATCATCATTCAAATCTAAGTCCTGATGGGTTTTCTGCTTCGAAGAAGAGAGTTGTGTTGGCGGCGCGAGTGAGTCGGTGAGGTACGCTGTCCTGCTTCATCAGTAAACACATCAGTTGTTGTTTTGATTTCAGCATCGGTCTGGTGGACTGTATCATACAATACACCGCTGTCCTGCTAATGTGTCCGTGGGCTGCCGACTGTATAAATCACCAATGAATAGTCAAAGACTGCTGCAGATGGTGTCTGTCCGGTCATTGGTGTAGCTGCATATGCAGGATGGTTGTCTGTTAGTCTAACACATAAGATGTGACAAGGGAGGACAACATGGCCGTTTAAACAACAAACAGCAACTGTAGAATCCTCGGGGTTTATTGCAGAAGTCTTAGCTGGACTTTACTTATAGACACGACTCAATACTTCATTGTTGGGGACCCCCCCCCCCCCCCCCCCCTCCCTTAAGAGTTCAGTCGGAGACTCCTGGGAGTCCCTCAATCCGTAGCTTGGGAATTTCTCGACAGGTTTGTCAGCAGCTGGAGTTCCCTTCAGCCATTTTCACGCGAGCTGGAATGCGATTGTCTCGCTCCCGTGTTTGAACCGAGGGGTGCTTCGCTGGAATGCAGGGCTATAAACCCCATTTGCACTCTGGGACACACGCCGGGCATTTAGAAGGTTTAGCGGGGCTAATGAAATTACTGACTGTATGAGACTGTCTAGGCCCTGTCCACTGATTCTCTGCTTCGACCTCATGATCAATTAGCCGTTCTATTAAAACCGATACAGAAAATGATCATTTCTGCCACTTGGGGACGTTTCCCCTTTTCCGTCACCTATGAATCTATCTTCTTCAGACCATCTCAGCCTTTCTTTGCTACCAACAATTCTTTAGTATTAGAGGTTATTTAGTTCTTAAGATAAAGATCAGAGGCAGCATTGTAGAAGTAGCATCTGCCAGTAAAAGAATGTTTTCAGTGAACATATGGTTAATCTGGCTTTGCAGCTCATTCATTATGTGATTGAATAATCTCACTTGATCTCTTTTAATGCATTGATACCCAGATAAGCACAATTGTCTTTGCAGTCTAGTAAAGCAGACTGACATGTCGCTGTGGTCGGCGTTATGGATGCGTTCCCCGTCCCGTCCTTTGATTAGCAACAGTCGCTGAATCAGGAAGTATTTAATCAGATTCCCGAGAGGGGCCTACTTTAGCTCTACTGTTGCAGCAGTGAGATTACTTCCTTTGCTCTGCCATGCTGTCCCGTTGGTACCTCAACACGCGCTGACCTGAGCTTTTAACCCCAGCCCTGCTGGGAACGCCCTACTGCCGTCTGGACCTCGTCTTCTTCCTCTCCAGCCCCCGGCCTCCTCAAAGCGCCGTGGCCTCTCTGCTCGGCATCATTTTTAATCCCCACCTCCGCAACAGCTCAGGAATTTTCTCCCAAATGCCTTTTTTTTGTTCTTTTTTTTTTTTCCGGTGCTGCTCCTTGCAGCTCAGCCCCACCCTTGCTCAGTTTCCTGTTGGAGGTTAGCACAATGACCAATAGCAGGCTGGCGGGTGTTTACTCTGCTCCTGCTCCAGGAGTAATGGGAGATGGCCGGTCCCTCCCCTTGGCCATACTCTTGCCTGCACCATACCACTAAGTCCAGCAAAGTCTGTTCCTCCACACCGCCACCTCATAATGTAAAAAGCAGGGCAGAGCTCTAGGAGGGACGCGCCTCTGGGTTATGATTTCGCTGGAAAGCACCAGCAGCAAGAGCAAACTGTATGACAAGCGTCCTGTCTGCCAGGCGGTGATGTGCAACAGATGACTGTTGCTGCTTCTGCACTGAGCATCATTTAGCTGTTCTGAATAGACGTCTGATACAGTTTTTATTCATCGAGAACCGTTTGGCTGAATGAAGCCATCTGTCCTGCAGAGGAAGAGGACAAGAAGTCTTCACAGACGGACCAAGAACGGTCTCCAGTGTCTTTCTGTAACATTTAAGACTCATCTATATGTATATATTCACGTATACTCGGGGCGGGGGGGGGGGTTTAGCTGGTTTTAGTCAGACCGAGTGCATCTTCTCGTAAGTATTGTCTAATTTCGGCACGGAATGCACAGATCACGGTCGTCTTTGAGGTGGAGGCATTTAAGATCGAGAGGAAAAGTCTTTTTGAGACTTTCTGAAGCCGTCGCGTGATTCTTCTTTCTGCTGCGACGGCAGCAAACCGCACTGTGGTGTCAGCATAAGCGTTTGCTGTGATTCATGCTAGCGGAGTCCAAATATGAAGGCAGTCATGCGCTTTTCTCATTCGTGAAGTTTCCATCTAAAACCATTTAAGTTTTCTTCCCTGCTCCTCTTGCACTTCTGCCTTTCTTTCTCTCCCACCCTCCATCACATACGACAGTCTCACTTTTTTTTTTAAGTTAGTCTCTCCCTCTGCTTGTTACTCTTTCTCCCGGGCTTAGAGGAAGTGGCTGTATCCTTTGGGGGATAGAAAGATGGAGCTCCCTTTCCTGTAACCCTTTCTTCATCAGACCGCAGATTAGTACACCAGTTATGTGTGTTCTTCGTCACATCAATTATCTTGTGGCACATGTACCGCTAAAATCTATCTACTTATTTAGGGTATAGTAAATCAGAAATGTATCCTTGTGCTGTCAGATTAATCATCAGGAACACAAACAAATTAAAAAGCCTTAAATCACTTAGCTTTCCTCTTATGGGTGCCCTCGAGTAACTAAATCAATGCAAAGGCTATGGCTGTGTCTGTGGAGCTGTGGGAGTTTCAGGCCTCAGCCGGTTGTGATGTGTTGGGAGATGTGTGTTTTCATCTCTATCGTGTGGGAGTCGATGGGAGTTGAAGTTGTCTCTCGTAAAGTTTGGCATTACTCTTAGACAAGTATTTTCCATCAGCACCAAGGCAGGGTTATAAGTACAATGTCCACATCGCTCACTGTCTTAAATCCTATCATTAACAGTAGTTCTTTGGCGTTGATATATATTCACGATATTGTGTTTGCTTACACGGATAGAATCGCAACCATTTTTGGAGTCATGGACACGTCTCTGTTTAGATATTAATTATGTGGGCTAGCCCTTTGTAATCCCAGAGTCCATAACAGCATCTCATCATCTGTTTGTTTGTTTGGAGGTAAAGTTCCTCGCTGCACCCGCTCGTCTCCCTCTCCCTCTCCCAGATGCCCCTCCTTGCTTTATATTAGAACCAGCTGTGGAACTGGAGGACCGAATGAATGGCTCTTTGTGATTTGGCTGTCATTCCAGTCTAAAAGGTTGGATTCTCCTCCTACCCCTCCCGTGACAAGGAGAGGGTATGGGGGGGGGGGAACGACAATTGACAACAACATGAGACAATAGACAGAACTGAAATTCTTATCGTGAAATACTGCATAGGTCAACCACCGGTGTTCTCTGGGCCGTGAGACCCTTCTGACAAAATGTCGACGACACTTTGGGCAGCCTGAGCCAAGATATTCAGCACAAGCCACGCTGCTTATCTGGTGGACGGGTGTGCGGGAGCTGCAGCGCACCATTCGAATCTGTGTTGTCCATGAAAGGAGCACTTTATAAGGCTCATGAAATCAGCCTTGGTTCAGGTCTTCAAAGCCGATCTGTGCAGATGACGGCTGTTCCCACAGAGGCTGGAGGGTGTGTGTGTGTGTGTGTGTGTGTGTCTACCAGTGGATTTGGGAGTGTTAGTCACAGAAGCAAGAAAACAGAAAACATTGCCCAATCACATGGCAGGGAGGCTCCGATTGATTAATGCTCTAAATTTGAGGGAGGAATGGGTTGGGGGGGAGGGGGGGGGGGAGGGGAGTCTTCCTAGACATCTGGGCGAGCGGCTATGCATGGCTGAGACTGCATTCAGGCTGTTTCTCAAGGAGGCCGGGCCATGATTGCCTTTAATGTCGGTATATTGTTCACAGCCGGCAGGTCGGTCCAAACCGCTGGATGTTTTGAAATGTTTTTTTAAGTGCCTGTTTTACCCGTGTTTACAAAAGAGCGGTCTGCCACAGGAGACCACTCTTCTGTAACCTGTCAGAAGTCTGTTTGTCTCCGTCAGCGGAGTCACACGCCTTGTAATGTTTACTGACGTCGCCTGATGACGACTTGTCTGGAAGTTTCCTTTTGTTTGTAATGCAGTTTTTCTGGGCTACGAACAAAAGCTGGGACTTGTGAAGTTTACTTTGTTTCTAATGTCCCACAGGTACTGTGTGTAAAAGTGCAAGAAAGAGAAGGGGAGCGCAAGGAGCCCGGGGAGCAGCGGTCCCATCCGTGCAGCGCAAGCAGCTGGTATGAGGCGGAAAATAAATCCCCCTTTTCCTAATTCACAAACCATACCCAAACCTGAACAGAATAGTAATCATGAACTTTCAGAGACTGTGAAGCAGTGGAAAAATCCACGAGGGTCTTCTCTGGGAGGTGGGACGGTTCTGAATGAGCGATACTGAGATCTGATCCTTTGTAATGGCAATAATATGAGATGCTACTCGATAGATGGAAGTAACCAATTTGATAAACTTGGGAGCGCTGACCTCCAAATGAAGCTCGGGATTTTAAAAGACTTCTCAGGGTGGTCTCGATCCATCAAAGGCATCAAAGAGGGAAATCTGTGTGCGTGCTGTGAATTCAGATTCTAATCCTCCAGATGCTGTCATAGAAATGAATAAACCTTATGCTGCCTTGCATGCCTTCAATGTTTCTCCAGTTGCCCTTAGAAGCCAAAGGACCTATGCTAGGATGCATTTTTCTCGTGACATCTTACAGGACATACCACAGACATGTAATTTGTGCTGGATGACCTGCGTCTTATCCCCAGAGGGGTTGTCTTAATCTTAATGGAAGGGAATGGAGGGAGTAAACCAGTCTATGTTGACTTCCGTTAGCATGGCATGCAGCTGTGTACGGAGGGTGGGGGGTTGTAATGGGGGGCAAGGCATTTGTGCCGGATGAAGCCAGCCAGGGGACATTATCGGAAGAATGGCAGTGTGGCGCTGAGGGAGGCTGCGCGCTGGTGTCTGTTCAGCTGTCATCTCAAAGGAACTCTGTTTGAGAGCTGGGCGAGAGGGAGGAAGGTCAACCGCTCCGCCCCAGCCGCACAGATTATACACACTCAAGAAGAGTATATTCATGCCCAATGAGCCGCTGCTGGAGAGGCAGATGTGGAGCATCTGGAGGAGGTTGTGTTGGGAGGAATGGTACCAGTAACAGAGAAAGAGACAGTTCAGGAACAGGGTAATGTGATGCCATTACTCTGTATCAAGTAAAGAACTTTAATGTAAGGATGTCTTAAAATTTACTCCACTAAGACATCTGACAGATTCCTCAACTGGATATATATGCCGCTATATAAATAGTAATAATAAATATTTTATGCTGAAATAAAGTTGTCTTGGTGTCTGTGGCTTATATGTTTTTCATGTTTTAGTGCTTTCAGTTTGGCAGCGTTCAAATCTACGTGCATTGTTTCCTTCCCTACGTGTGAAATGTGGGTACGAGAGGGTGATGAAGGGGCACAGATAAGGGGCCTTGCTCCAGGACATTAAACTATCTACAGGACTTAGAAACAGTGACTAACTTGACTTGGTATTTTATTTTTTTTCCCCAAGTGCCCTACTTTTTACAAATGAGCGAGCACTGTGCAGAGTCACGGGACAGAGAGCAAGAGCTGGACTTAAAGAAGAGGCACCGTGCTTTCTGCAGTAACAGCAAACGGCCTTAGAGTGTGCCCACGGAAAAAAAACAAAGGGCAGATTTCATCTTCTTTCATCCAATTTAACAATGTATCAATGACTAATGCCGTTACATTCCCGTTCCCACAACGTGATGACCTAGAAAGTTAATCTTTTGCAAGCAGACGCCAACCCGGGCGGCCGTGGCGCTGTCAGTTCAACGCACCGCTCTCGCGTGGAGTAAAACGCCTCGTCTTTTGTTTGCGAGTTGTCAAAATGCACTAAATCGCTTCTGTGGCGATGCAATGACAAGACAATGGGGGGGGAAATGAAAGGGACGGTGAATGGCTGAATTCTCGGGATTATCAGCTGGAGCAGGAGGGGAAGGTGTGGAGAAAGTGAGGGAGAGAAAAAGGAGAGTGCCTCCAAACCCCAAATCGAGAGGGAACGCCAGTGTGCACATCTGATTCCTAATAAGGTTGTAACTGGCAGTCTCAATCCTCTGTCCTAGAATCAGCTGCCAGGAAAACTTTCCCCTGTAACTCCGCTGAATGCTTGGAACAGAAACAAACACACAATCCACTGTGACCCTCCGCGCTCCGAAGAATGAACGGCTAAAATTAGGAGGGGGTGCAGGAGTGTGAAAGAAAAATAAACTATTTCTGGACATTCAAAAGAAACAATGCAGCCGCAATCAGTCATTTATTCTTAGAGTGCCAAATATAAAGTGGTGTGTTCTCATTTGCATTATGTTGTCGGCTTATGAGACGTCCATATGATGTTGTCGGGGTTCTTTAGACTGTCTTATGTGTATGTTTATTTATCATTTCAACACATCTCTGTCTACACAGGTCCGAGAAAGGGGGCGACTGAGCCGCCACGGGATCATCATGGCTCAGGTGCTGCATATGGACCCCAGCTTCCCAGGTGCAACTTCCTCGTCTTCCTAATATTGCTCTTCATGATAATGAAGTTGTTTTAAGGTCACTATTTTTAGTAGGATTTAAGTCATCGCACAACTTCTAATCTTCTAGTCATTTAATAGTTGTGTTATTCACACACTTTCGAGCAACGGTACCGTTTCCTTTTCGTACCTAATTTGGTATTTGTTTGAGAAATATGTTTGAGCTCAAAGTTTATACTTTTTTCTAAAGTCTGATTCCAGGATTGGATGCGAATTTCCATTTGTTTAACTCTGATTTCCCTCCCCCTCAGGGAAACTCAACGTGCCTGTCCCCCCTTCACTCCACGGCAAAGAAAAGGAGGCACCTTACTCTGTTGAGACCCCCTATGGCTACCATCTGGACTTAGACTTCCTCAAATATGTCAACGACATAGAGAAGGGAAACACTATTAAGAAGGTGCCTATCCAGCGCCGGCCGCGCTATGGCTCCCTTCCCCGGGGTTATGGCTACGCTGGCTCCTGGTGGACTTCCACAGAGTCCCTCTGTTCCAATGCGAGCATGGACAGCCGGCACTCTTCCTTCTCCTACTGCGCCCCAGGCTACCACACGATGCAGAGGCCCAGCTTCAGCACCGCCCGGGTGGAGAAGACCCTGTTGGATGCGCGGAGGAAGCTGGAGGAGGAAAAAGAGGGGCGGAGATTTTCCACCCTGGGAAGCATGCACAGCAGTGTAGCGGGGTCTAACACCTCTCTCAGCAGTGCCCACAGCTTCAACAGAGCCCAGGGTGGAAGTGGATCCTTCACTCCAGTTAATTCTGGCCTGTCCACGCCAGTGACCCCGACGCCAGCCCACCTGCAGCATGTCAGAGAGCAGATGGCTGCGGCCCTCAGGAAAATAAAGGAGCTCGAGGACCAGGTGAAGACCATCCCTGTGCTGCAGGTAAAGATCTCTGTGCTACAGGAGGAGAAACGGCAACTCAGCGTCCAGCTGAAGAGCCAGAAGTTTCTGGGCCACACGCTGGGTTTCAGCCGAGGTCGTCCCAGAGGAGAGCTCTACATCGATATCCCTGAAGAAGAAGGAAGCAATGGAGGAAAGAGCAGCAAGAAGCCGGCCGGGCCATTATCTCCCACAGCACCTGAGGGCTTAAAGCAAGATTCGGGGTGTGAGATTGAGGACACGGTGATTGTGGGTGGAGCACGGCCAGATGTAAAGCTGGAAGTCCGCACTGTGGGAGTGGGACCAGAGGAGGCGAGGGGCAGTCGTCACGTGGGAGTCGGGGTTCGGGAGGAGGATCTGGGCCTACTTCCTCAAACAGAGGCTCTTAAGAATCAAGTGGGTCAGCTTGAGGGCCAGCTAAAGAGGACGATGCAGGAGCTGCGGGCTGCACAGCACCAGGTTACTGCAGTCCAAAGCACCCCTCAGGCAGAGCATCCGGTCATGGCTACCAGCATGGGTTGGAAAGAGCCACAAGGCTGCAGCCTGCACAGTCTGGTCAGCTTCACACAGCTGTCCCACCAGAGAGAACAGAGAACTGTGGGAGTCCAGGTATACACACTAGAGCAACCTACCGTCGTAGAGGTGGGCACTCTGCTCCATGCGAAGACTTGCAGCTCCCTTCGACCCACTGGTGGATCGGTGGAGGACGACCACAGAGGACAAACTGAAGGTCTGTTTCGAAGCTGAAACGGCTCCTCTCTGAAACTAGAATCTTACTTGCATCCCAGGATTCATTGCGTTTCCTTTCTATTGTGCAAATGTACTTTGTAAATTTTACCTTTTATTTCTCAACAAGATATTTTATTTGGTGATGCTGAAAATGCTATTTTCGGTCTCACAGACACCCCTGTTGGATTACCGATCGCAGTTAGCTCCAAGCAAGTACGTGATGTCCTGAAGAGCGAGTTGTCCACCTCAGAGCCTGTGACTACGCCTATTGTCACTGTCGGCACATCTGGGAATCGGGTCGGTTTGCTGCATTGCAAAGATGGAGAGTCGCACCTCCCTACATCTACAGGGGCTGTCCAATTACAAGAAGGCCTTAAGAAAGGTAAGTGGACTCAAAAAAAAAATGCATCTTGACCATCCATCGAACCACGTCAGGATTTTGCTGTATGCGTGATTGTGGTGTGTTTTCCAGCCTCGTCTCCACAGTCTTCCCTGCGATCCATTATGAAGCGGAAAGCAGATGGAGAGCCAGGATCTCCCTCCACAAAGAAAAACCTTCAGTTCGTTGGAATCAATGGGGGGTAGGTTCCAGTCATTACTGTCCGCCAATCAGTCGAATGCTGAGCTGCAAAGACTAGGAGTTGTGAGACGGTGACACGCGTTCTTGTCTTTCAGCTATGAGTCTGAATCAGACGACAGCAGCAGCGAGAGCTCCGACGAGGGCAGTGACTCCAGTGAATATCATGAAGCCAGGGAAAAGCTCCCAGAGTCAGCCGCCCGGCACCAGCAGATATCCCACAGCGAGGCTTCTCAGCCTCCAGATAACAACAGTATGCCTCAACAGAATGTTGTCAAACTACCAGCCATCATCCCGGAGTTGCAGCAGAGTCGAAACTCTTCTGGTACTGCGGACGCAAGACTTCCAGACGAAGCCCTCCAGTCGCCAGAGATGGATACTGTTGTGCGAAATTGTGCTTCTCAGCCACCAGCCTCTCCTCTACGTCCAGCGAACGACTCTGCCTCTAAAGGACCTGCAAATCTGCCATCAGAAAAACACACAGTTACCCATGAGATCATTAGCATATCGTCAAGCACCGATTCCACTCCTGATCAAAGCTTCATTAAGTCCCGTGTCGCTGCATCACTGTGTGACACTGAAACCTCAGAGGTTGCCGAGCAGCAACCTGCCGTCCAGTCAGAAACAACTGCCCTCTCCAGCCAGTCAGAGTTAAAGCCAGCCGCAAATGAAAACGCCACAGCATCTACCAAACAATTCAGGTGAACAGGACTGATGTTGGTTTGATAATAACATATGTAGTAACACTTTATAACACCTGCGCATGAGCATCGGTGACTGATGTTGACTCACTGTCTGTCTCAGACTGGAGCTGAGTGACAGCCTGATGTCAGCACTTCATGCTTTGCAGAAAGCCCTGGGGGAACCCAATGCCTTCAGTCAGCAAGGAGCAGTAGGTGTTCATTTAGTTCACTTTATTTAATGCAGGAAACTAAGAGAATTCACACTGGCGACAACAAGCAGAAGCATGATCAAGAAAAAAAAGGCCGATTCTCAAAAATGTATCACACTGAAACATTTTCTGAATATTAAAAAAAAATTGTATTTAAGATTTTGGAACAAAAAAAAAGAAGCGCTTTTTGTGCTAGGTTTTAGACACAATTCTCCTTACATTTATGTCACGATTTTAGCAGACAGCGTAGTTCCTTGTATTTCTGCCAGATTTAGTTTCCAACGCACGGCATTCTCATTTTTGATTTAAAGAAATATATGTATTGCCTAGGAGTTTAGCAGTTTTATTTCTCTAACACCCTGGAACATTTCCGTGTCTCGAATGATTCTTCTTTCGTGTCTGATCTCAGAGAGCGGCTTACACCACAGTGCTGCAGGAGTGGCTGCGCGTGTCCTGCCACAAAGCGGCGGACACGGCTGTCGTCGAGGCCTATATGAGTGCCTTCGCCTCCATCTCCCCTCAGCTGCTGGAGTTTGTGATCAACATGGCAGATGGCAACGGCAACACGGCGCTTCACTACACCGTCTCCCACTCCAACTTCCCTGTGGTGAAACTGCTGCTGGACACGGGTCAGCTTTTAGTTCATACGCACCATTTTGCACGAGTGAATGATACGTTTATAGGATGGTGACTGAAGCATTGAAAATCCTTTATGTAAAAATTAAACTAGTCACGTCTTTGCCCAGTATACAGCCATTTGTCACATGGTCTAACAATTCACATCCTTCATGTCATGTGTCAGCCTGTGTCTTTGTCTATGATGCTGCTACATCACCTGTCAAACTGCCCCATATACCTGACAGGCCTGTGCAATGCTGACAAGCAGAACAAGGCGGGCTACACAGCCATTATGCTGACGGCTCTGGCTGCCTTCCACTCAGACAGCGACCTTCAAACCGTCCTGCAGCTGCTGCGCACTGGAGATGTTAATGCCAAGGCCAGCCAGGTGCGCCCTCTACTGCTCAGTCATGAGACTCGTAAAGATGCACGCTGCAGCTTGTAGTCTGCCTGGCAGCAATTTAGATTTGAAATTGGATCTGTGTGATTTTAGATTTTTCTTTTCTTTTTTTTTAACGTTGACAATTGTAGGCTGGCCAAACGGCGCTGATGTTGGCTGTCAGCCACGGGCGAGGGGACATGGTGCGGGCGCTGCTGTCATGCGGAGCACAGGTCAACATCCGTGATGACGACGGCTCCACAGCGCTTATGTGTGCCTGCGAACACGGCCACGTGGACATCGTGCGTCAGCTACTGTCTGTGCCCGGATGTGATGCCACTCTCACTGATAATGTGAGTACAGTATATGTTTCTCTGTCCTCTTTCTTATAAACCCGACGATCCAACCGTTGTCCTCTCTTTTCTTACAGGATGGCAGCACTGCTCTGTCCATTGCGCTGGATGCCAGTCAGAATGACATTGCTGTGCTGCTTTACGCTCACCTGAACTTTGCAAAGCCTCCTTCCCCTGTGAGAAAACGGACACACTACAAACACACATTGATTGTTCTCATAAGGGCCTTGTTTTTAGAGTAATAATTTACCAACATTCATACTGGGAGAAATCCGCAACAGACATTGTTAACTAACATAGAGGCAGTTCAAGCAAACCGAAGGTTAAAAAAAAGAATATCAACACAATAAAAAGTGCAATCTAATGTTGAAACATCACAAGCGTTTCGTATAGCCTTTATGAAACGGTTGTTTATGTTTCTGAACTTGGGATTTTCTCCTTAACACATCAGCTGACATTCTTTTGTGACAGCCGAGAGTAGAACTATGCAAAGTATGTTTATTCCCCTTTTAAACCGAGTCTGCAAGATTTTGCCTGTAGTTGATAAACTAATACATTTTTTAACTTGTGTAGGTCTCACCAAAGTCTCCACTATTGGGGTCGTCTCCTCCTACCAATGAAACAAGATAAAACCTAATCCTGAAGCGGATGACGGCAACCCGACAGCCAAGCCGCAGAAAATGTTCATGTTACAGTGATTTTGTTTTAATGCAAAGCATGAGTTTGAGTGTGATTTTCACCCACCACAGTTCCTTATAATTTACAGATGGTTATATGACAGCTCACACATTGTTCATCACTTTTTCTTCGACAATGCTCTAATTTTATTACAGTCGTGGTAGAAAACACCGATCTCTTTTTTTGTGGTACCATTTGACAAACTGAATATCTACTGGACTGTGTAAAGATCGGTCCAGTCTTGTTAGGATTAAGTACTGTAGTCATACCTGTTTTTTATTAAAAATGTTAAGTCAAACATGTTTGATAAATTCCCATTATGCGGTTGATTAATATGCAAATCTTTAAATTAATGTGTAATTAGAGTATTGTTATCATTGTAATGTGTAAAATAGTTTTTACATATCACCGCAATGTGTGTGTGACCATCACATCAATTTGGAATAACAAAAGCCGCCTTTCTCATATATGTGGCCTTCCATCAACTGGCTCATTGGTGCTACAAAAATGTAAGACAGACATTCCCATTTAAACAGTATATCGATATTTATACAAAAACATTTTTTACTTAGAATATTTTTGATATTTTCTTTTTTATTCCAACTCAATTCAGCACCTCTGCTGATCAAGATTTTTTATTTCCCATGCAATGTTTAAAATATTGCACCATTTTAACTGCAAGAGGCAAATAAGTAGTCAACCACACCTCCCAGAATAATCTCAGATATATTTCTCCTATCGGCTGTGACACTGTATGCTATGGTGACAATATTAACACATGACTATCATCAGTGTGAGGGAGAAAGATGTCTACAATGAAGGCTATGTTGCTATGATCTTTGTCTTTTTATACATGGAGGTATTTTGTATGGTTGTACAGAAACATTGGGGTGTATCTGTGTAATACTCTGTACTTTTAAGATTTAACAGGATTTAGTTGAATGACTGAAATGAAATGACTTAAAGCACTGGTGTAGCCGCCTGCGCCGCAGTCATGTGAGTAGGATTTGTCAGGGAACCAGTAAGTGACTGATTGGAGTCTATTAAGGATGTGGCATTGTCAGGTTTGTGACACTGTAAAAGAGAGAAAATCAGACCCAAGCCTCAGGACTAAACACCAATGATCATTTACTTGACTTGCGGCAAGAAACGAGACTAGTATTCTTTCTTTCAGCAAGGGAGAATGGATGCTGCTCATGAGCCGCCTCCTGCGATTCTCAGCGAGCATCTCTCCCACACCTAGTTTTATTCACAGATAAGAATGGGTACAGCATGAAACACACACACACATCCCCGAGGCCTCCGACATGAGGCCTCCACCCTTGAACAGAGACAAAGAGTGCACAGTCTAGTCAGCATATAACAATGATACACTTGTACCGTTCTTCAAGGATTATACGTAAGTATGATTATAAGTATGATTATGACGGAAGTGATTATACATGGTGTTAAAGAGAACCATGACATAACTACTGCTATACATTGGTGAAGTAGTGTGAATTAATGATAAACACATTCGCAGATTTATCTAACAGGCATGTAAGATGTGAATATCAGAATAATATATGTCAATATAAAGTGCTGGTTATTATTCCTATAGTCAAATTACTTGACAAAAAACTGTGTAGGCTATTGATGTCAAAACCTTTATTACTTTCACAAGATTTTTTCACAATTTTCATATTCACTTTTAGCAATTTTTATAAGATTTGAAAGTTTTAATTTAAGTGACTATCTTTGTATACATTTAAAATGTTAAGCTCTCACCTATGTAATCACGCAGCTCTTTAGTTAATGGTTTATTAAGGTTTTAGATTGTGTTTCTTAATTGATTAATAAATGTTGACCACACTGTTTCCATTGCATTTATCCAATGTTGCATGTAAATTGCCAGTAACATATAAAATATGGTTCTTTCAGTTAATATTAATAATAATGTTTCTGCTTTCTCTGGCTTCCTCCCACCACCAAAAAATATGCAACTTCGGTTAGTCCACAATGATTTGTAACAGTGAGCGGGGGTCTTTCTTTCTGTGTAGCCCTGCGATGAACTGCCCATTCTCCAGGGTGTACCCCACTTAGCCGGAGTCGGCTCAGATAGGCTCCGGCAAGGCCCGTAACCCCAAGGCAGATAAGATCATCTTCAAGCAGATGAATAAATAACAATACATGGCTAATTATTTTTCAATTGATGATTAATGTTTGCCACCGATCGGGACGCCATGCCTTGAGAGAATAGATACCGGTAGCTTATAATATATAAAGAATAATGTATGTATTTCTTTAATTCTGTTTCTCTCCATGTCTTCCATAAAAATAGTCACATTATGAACATTCAAATAGAAAAAAATATAGATGATGCAGAGATGTTAATCTATTAATTTGACTGTAATGGTGACATTGTTTAATATCGTTGGTATTTAGGTACAGGTCAGGGTATTTGTTGACCCATATTTTTATACCCAGTTCTTTAAATTTTCATGTTGTTTACGGTTTATCGTCTACTGTTTTTCACCTGGAAAATATTTGTACATATTTCAGATCATGTGTCTGAACATCACTCTAGAATATTCTTTTTAATCTCAAAGGCATTATTTCAAGTTCTTTTGGTAATTACTGACAAGCACCTTGTTTAATATACTGATTGTTTTATTTGCTTTATAGACCATGACAAAAAGCCTTTACTGAGATGATCGACATATAATGGTTCTCTGTTGCAGCTCTAATGGTACTGTCTTCCCAGGGCGGACACCACCACAGCCATGAACTTCTGGAATGCTGCCTGGACTTCACCGGTGAAGGATTTACCCATCTTTGAAGCAATCACGATGGTCAGACAATCAGACAGCAGCTGCAACACAAGAATCAGGAAACATTAGCACAAATATTTGAACGTTTAGGGGCTTCCAGAACAATCATAGAATAGTTTAATGACACAATTCATCCAATTTACCCTGAAATTGTCAGGATCCACATGCAGTTTGTCGGAGTGCAGCACACTCAGCTCAGCATAGGTGTTCTTGATGTCGTCCATGTTCTTCACAGCCCGGTCCAGACCGTGGAGAATAGTAATTCCATGTTTTGCTATCATTGGATTTGTTGTGATGGCAGTGGCATTGTAGAGGTTTCCAAAGTTGCCAAAATATCTCTGAGTCCACGGGTAGACGATCAGACACCTGAGGAAAATGTGGAAACATACATGCTCCAAAGTCAGATGAAGTAAATTTAAGTCCCCATAATCCTGATCATTAGTTGATATTAATGCAACAAAGCATGCATGCCTCACCTGGCCAGAGACGCAGGTCCCACTTCTTCATAGTTTATGTTGGCAAAGATTTCCTGGATGGTAGCACGCTCAAACTCTGTCCATTGAACCATTTTGCTGGCTTTAGATTTTCCTGTTCAAGTCTGGAAATGTGTTCGTTGGTACCAGATGCAACTTTTAAAGCAGTCCTGCTCTCCTCCCAGAAGCATGTGACAGGTTTGGGCGGTGTCTGAAGCCCATCTGCAGCATCAAGATTGTTTTTGAGACACACCTAGACACTTGTTTAATTGTGAAGTTTAGCAAAAACATCTGTTTGCTGAATGTTAGCAAACGGATGTTTTTGCCTAAAAAGATTGGCCTAAAAAAAACTTGCTGTTAGAATGACTAACGAATGTGATTATTGGCATGAGAAATGTAACTAGTTTTATTTCCATGTGGGCTGCAGACAATTGCAGAGATGATTGTCAAGTACAGGAGTTTATAATCACGGAATCGAGGAGCAGAACTCTGCCTGTAAAGATGGAGCATCTATTGTTAGGATGGAAACTGGCACATCTGCTACAATTCGTTATACAAGTGGAAGCAATATTATTCAAGCCTCATTAAATGTTAGGTTTATTGTCTGAATATTTTACTTAGCAGCTGTTTATATCATAAACAGATCCCACAAGAAAATGTTGAAAAGCTTGACAGACTCAACATAAAATGCAACAACGAATGATTGCACTCGAAATTATTTAACCACCTGTGAAGTGTCCCTCATATAAAAGCATATCCTTGTAAAACAGATGTGAAAATACTATGCCCGCCTACATAGTATTACTTTAGCAGGAACTTCCTTCGGTACCCTCTCTTTAGGCTTCGTACAAAGGCTCCATGCCTGAACTTTTAAACACACACAATTGCTGACCAAATATAGCCAAGATGCAGATATTTCTAGGATAGTGGTCTGTTGAGTAATGAAACTGGAACTTCTTGTGGCTAGGGATGAGCAGTTTGTCTGAAGGAGGAAGACTAAGGCATATTTTGAAAAGAACTCCATACCTTCATTGAAGCATGATGCCTCCTTTGCTTCCTCAGGCACTGGACCCCTGCAGGATGTGGAGGGTAAGTTGGATTCCTCAAAGCATCAGGAAATTCTTGAGGAACATGTCTTGCCATCTGTGAGGAAATTGAAGGATGTGTATCACTGGACATTCCAAAGGGACAGACATCCTATAAAAGAGTCAACTGAGACTTGGATTGAGAAGAATTCCTGGAAGATTCTAAAGTTACGTGACTTGAATTTCCTAGAAAATATTTGGTGGGATTTGATGATGATGGTTGAAACATGATAGCTACGGAGTATTACAGTAAAAGAAACTGGTGCTTGGATGTGCATCACATTTGTACCAGGTCATAGCAGCAAAAATGTTCTCTCCAAAGTGTTAGATATGTAGGTCATTACAGGTTAAATCGTTTAGTCAGTAAAATAAGTATTTTGTGTTTTATTTGGGGAAAATATTGAAGATACCTTCAGCCAAAATGAGATTTGCATCTGATTCCTGCTGATGGAACAGAAGTGTGAACAGTCAGATGGTTGTTAATGTGTCTTTTGAAATCAATTCTCATCAGCTGCCATCATCAGTGGACCAAATCAAATATGAAGATTGCAATGACTACTGGGAGAACGTTGTTTTGCATGGTTCTCTGATGCCATTACATCATCATTGCTCTACTTAGTTGCTCAGAATTGTCATTTTACGTTAAATGAGTCAGCAGTTTGGAGCTTTTCTATAGATATCAGCCTACAGAGCTTATCTATATGTTCTTTTGTGCGGATCCACCCTCACCGCTGTATGCTGCGACATAGGAGGTTAGATAAGGGTTAAGAACAAACCTTAACATGAATTGGCAGGAAACCAAGACTTATATGATCACATTACATCATGTAACTGTGAAATCTAATAATATTACTTGGTTGAAGCATTTTTTTATTTTATGTTTATGTTAAATATACACATATTGAACAAAGGAGAGACAGATGTTTTGTAAATGATTATGAGTCATCTAAATCATATTTTACCTCACCCAAACTGTGGAAATCATTTATGTTCGAAATAAACTTTATTCAATTAAAAAACGAAACAAAAAAAAAGTTCAGGAATGGCACACTTTCTCAAATTGGTCAAAAAGGAATTGTGAGGCTTTCTCGGCTGCTCTGCTATTTTAACTAAAGTAACTGAACAACTTGTATTTTACACTGAAATCAAAACAACACTGCTGCCTTTGCAGAAGATAATTAAATCATAAATGGTCACTGTTGTATGAGTGCAACATGGGCTCAGTCTATCCCAGTGCTCTGTGTTTTCCACATGGACATTTACAATCGTTCTACATTTGTTGTTTGTGCTACAACTGTTGAGCTTTCTGATGTGACTTGAGATTATCTTCATTACAGTGTTTGTTTAAAATAATATTACAGTGAAATAGATCCATTTTTCTTTTCCTTCTGTCTTTCAAATGATCAGAAAAATTGGAGTCAGTTCATTTCGAATCAGCAGGCTTCTTTAATGACAAAAGCAATGTCCATTTCTGTGCTGTTTACTTTTCTTGTGTTAATGTTAATCATCATGATTTTTAAATGAATTAGAAACATTGTCCTTTTGTCATTTCTTGGTAGCATTATAAAAATAGGACATTTGCACTTTACATGCTCTAACTATATCGTACTTTACTGACAACATTATCATCAGTATTATATTGTCAATTTGCAATATGATAAATAACTTTATATTTATTTTTAATAATGTACTGAACTGAAAATTGAATTAGTACAGTATTATGTTTAAAACTGCTGCCAGTTAATTGTTGTAAATTCAGCATGCTCATTGTTTGCTATTTTTTAACCTCATCTGAAATATAGGAATTTTTACATAGCATAATAATTTCTTGAAAATGTTGATATGTGTCCTTGCCGTGTTAATTTACATTTTACTTCCATTATTGTTTATCTCATATTAACTGTGTCTGATCTTTTGGCACGCCCTCTGCAGCCTATCTTGTAGGCTGGTCCAGGTGTGGTCATGATCCGTTTAAACCATAAAACCCCATGGGTTTCTGCTCAACAGTGCATTGAGGCAAAAACTCAAAGACAAGATGACCAGTCTCACTCCAAAAGACAAGGATGCTGTCAGAGCTTTCTGGAGCAAGGTAGCAGGAAAGTCGGAAGACATCGGCGCCGATGCAGTGTGCAGGTAGTTCTGAGAAAATACCACTGATGTTGGCCTAATCTGGTCCAGCAATGATTCATGAAGAAATTATTATTGTTATTATTAGAGTTTTTAGTATTGTTATTGTTGTTATTGCAGGATGCTGACTGTGTACCCGCAAACAAAGACTTACTTCGACCACTGGAAGGATAAAAGCCCAAACTCTGCCTCTGCCAAGAAGCACGGAGTTACTGTGATGAGTGGCGTTGCAGAGGCTGTGGCCCAAATCGATGACATGAAAGCAGGTCTCCAGAGCCTCAGTGAGCTGCATGCCTTCACTCTGCGTGTGGATCCCGCTAACTTCAAGGTACAGAACCAGTGTGACTGAAGAATGCTAATACATATGATGCTTCCTCGGAGCTCCATCTATTGGTGCCATTTAGAGTTTAAAGAGCCAGATTTAGTTAAACCTGTAAGTTGAAAGATCAGAGTGAGGAGAGGACACTGATAATTAAAGGCAAGGTCTGACGGATGGACGGATGGAGAGCTAAAAGCCTTTAAATGTAACATCTGTTTGTCTTTTTTCACAGATCCTCTCTCACTGCATCCTCGTGGTCATGGCCAGCATGTTCCCCAACGACTTCACCCCTCAGGTCCATGTGGCCATGGACAAGTTCCTGGCTTTTCTGGCTCTGTGCCTGTCTGAGAAATACAGATAAACTGCAGCAGAAGATTATGGAAACTGCAGTATTCACTTGCAATGCAGAATGATTAATAAATGCATGAATGCAAATATGTGCATATGTTTTTTTTTTCTTTTCTTGTTGCTTTTTGATGATTTGTGTCAAAAGATACAATTAAGCGATAAAGATCATTTCAAATAACTGGGTCACATTTTAAAATTAACATTACCTACAGCAATTGTTTGATTATAATTAAAGGGTCTTGTGACAAATATAGACAAAGTCAGCAGTTGAAATTCTAACCAATAATAATATATCCAAACCTTTTCTCTAACAGAGATCCACATTGTAGACTTGCCCCATTTTCCCACTGTTAATTATGTAGTCAATTAAACCTCTGGCTCTGGCGGTCAGAGCACATAAGGAAATGTCATTTTATGTCCAATACTTATGTTATTGATAGCTCACTTTCTGACATGTGTACTGAAGTGAATTGAACAGCAACATTTGATCTCACTCATTCCTACTATGTACCATCCATTTTTTTCTTACATAGCGAGAAGCGTATGTGTGACAGCAAACTGCACCGATACAAGAGTGTGAAAAGGCGATGTAAAGTCTTACAAGGTCTACCCTGGCACCTGCCATACCCTGGTCGCTGATAACTTTTCCTTGAAAGGATCGCACCTGTCTTCAAACATGCTGAGGTCTATGAGGACATTACTTAAATGTGTTAACAATCACAAAACTCTTTCTTTGTCTTCTGCTGTTGATGCAGGTCCGGGTTTTTTCACAGATTTGAGCGAGATTTGAGAAGTCTTTACGTTGCTTTGTTGCTGTAAAATTTCACATCATGCATTTTTGCAGCTTTGACTTTCTTGGTGAAAAGCATTGATTCCATTTACATGGCTGATGAATATCCAAGCATCACTGCTGTATCCACCTTGAACATTAAAGGTGTCACACGTGAGTGGGATTCCCCCCAATCTACATATGAGATTCCAACCCATAGAATAATTTCATCTATTATTTGTAACATAATAATATGAAAACAGTGTTATTACATTTTCATTTTACCTAATTATAATCTCTTTTTTTTGTACGTTCACAAACATGCCATGGTAGCGCGGTTAGCAGCGTCCTCTGGTGGCACGTTGGAAGGGTGGCAGTTTCTTTCTTGACGCAACAACTAACCAACCAGGCGAACCACGGTCTATGGTTAGATGATCTCAGTGCATTTCCTTACAGTATTTACAGTTCTAAAACTACATATATTTTTTAAAAAAAACTGTTTTTTAAAAATATATGTAGTAGTATTTAAAAAATCTATATTTTAAATAGTTTAAAAACTATTTAAAAAAAGTTAAAAAAAACAAAAAAAATGCCCCCAATCCTTACCAAAACTAAAAATAAATAACACCGACAAACCTTTGGAGAAGGGGCTATATTTTGAATTAATTAACGTCCTTCTTATTAATTAATTGTAATTAACGCGTTAATGTCCCACCCCTACTTAGAATATATAAAATAAGTAATTGATGAATCCAGATCCGTCCAGAACGTTTTGATTTATCTTACTAACGGACGGAGGCAGACAGAGACAAACGTCGGCAGAGGTAATAAATAATGCATGCCTCACCTGGCCGGAGTTGCAGGTCCCATTCAAGCATGTGGCCGACTTAATGCGCTCACTGGACCAGATGGAACGCACTTAAAGCAGTCCCGTTCTCCTCTCAGCAGCATGTGACCCTTTCTGGGCGGTGACTGAACCTCGACTCGACTACACCTGTTTTGAGACACATACAAACACAAGTTCTGGAAAAAACTTCTGTTTCCTGAATAGCATCATACAAGGTCATACGTCCTAAATCTTTGATTTTAAATTTATATGAATACGATTGTTGATATGAGAAATACAATTGCCTGTATTTAACGTGGCCCGTAGTCAAATGCAGAGACGGTTGTAACCTCAGTTCACCAGTAGAGGACGCGCCAGACCATGATTGGACGAGGGGGCGTATTACGGTTCCAATCATTTCGAGTGCTGTCACATTTTTTCCGCATTCAAATTATGAATTAACTAAACAAAATAGTGTATAACCTTTGTTACCAAATATTTAATGATTTTGTGACTGAGAAATTATTATTATTATTATTATTATTATTGTTAGTAGTAATAGTAGTTGTATTTTTCATTTGATTAATAGTATTGGTCATCAAGCAGGACACTATACTTTGAGAGAAACATATAATAAATAGCATATAGATGAATAATGTATTTCATTAATTTTGTTTCTCTCCATGTCTTCCATGAAAAATAGTCACATTATGAACATTTAAATGAAAAATCATACAAAATGCAGAGACGTTAATCTGTTAATGCGACTCTAATGGTGACATTGTTTAATATTGTTGGAATTTATCATATGTTGATTTATTTCTATCACATTAAGACACTTCTTTCGATTTTTCATCTTTAATAACATTTCTAAGATAATGCATCCACTTTTACCACATTTGAACATTATTGTTCCTCATGCATCTAAATATTATTTATGGGTATTTGTTAACCCATATTTTTTATACTGAGGTCCATCAATTTTCATGTTATTCATGATTTATTTATTTACTGCTTTTCACCTGGAGAATATTTGTGATTTTTTCAGCAGCGTTTTTAGATCATGTGTCTGAACAACACTCTAGAATATTATTTTGCATCTCAAATGCATTATTTCATGTTCTTTTGGTAATTACTGACAAGCACTCTGTTTAATATGCTGATTGTTTATTTGTTTTAGAGACCATGATAACAAGCTTTTGAGGAAATGAGAAATGTGATGGTTCTTTGTTGCAGCTCTAGTGGTACTGTCTTCCCAGGGCGGACACCACCACAGCCATGAACTTCTGGAAAGTTGCCTGGACTTCACCGGTGAAGGATTTACCCATCTTTGAAGCAATCACGATGGTCAGACAATCAGACAGCAGCTGCAACACAAGAATCAGAAAACATTAGCACAAATATTTGAACGTTTAGGGGCTTCCAGAACAATCATAGAATAGTTTAATAACACAATTCATCCAATTTACCCTGAAATTGTCAGGATCCACATGCAGTTTGTCGGAGTGCAGCTCACTCAGCTCAGCATAGGTGTTCTTGATGTCGTCCATGTTCTTCACAGCCCGGTCCAGACCGTGGAGAATAGTAATTCCATGTTTTGCTATCATTGGATTTGTTGTGATGGCAGTGGCATTGTAGAGGTTTCCAAAGTTGCCAAAATATCTCTGAGTCCACGGGTAGACAATCAGACACCTGAGGAAAATGTGGAAACATACATGATCCAAAGTCAGATGAAGTGACTTTAAGTCTCTATAATCCTGATCATTAGTTGATATTAATGCAACAAAGAATGCATGCCTCACCTGGCGAGACACGCAGGTCCCACTTCTTCATAGTTCATGTTGGCGAAGATTTCCTGGATGGTGGCACGCTCAATGTCTGTCCATTCAACCATTTTGCTGGCTTTAGACTTTCCTGTTCAAGTCTGGAAATGTGTTCGTTGGTACCAGATGCAACTTTTAAAGCAGTCCTGCTCTCCACCCAGAAGCATGTGACAGGCTTGGGCGGTGTCTGAACCTGGTGTGTTGGAGACAAGACTAGACACTTTGGTGTATCTGATTTGAAGAAACCTCTAGGGTGCAGGGAAAAGTCTTCAAGCTTTTCTTACAAGTCCAGTTGATTGTATTCTATACAGAGATTAAATTAGACTGTGATGAATTGTGAATTTCCACAAAACTATCTCTGTCCTGAACGTCAGCACACAGGAAATGAGATTATCCTAAATAATGCTGAGCATCAATAAGCTCCAATAATTTTGTGTAGCGTGACAGAATGAGTTTCTGTATCAAAATCAGGGAACTTACAGTAATTATACAACATAAGGTTAAACCCCTCAATACAAAATAGTTGGTGACTTTGAACAAATAACTGAAATTTAATCTCCTGACATTTTGTCAGAGAGATGCAAATCAGATTTGAGGCTAAGATTCCCCAGAAGCAGAAGATTGTGTCTGGCTATGCATCATGTTTGCAGCATACCATGCAAGACGCTGCTAGACCCAGTGGGAGCAATTTGGGATTCAGTGTCTTGCCAAAGGACACTTCGACATGCAGACAGTCAGCGCTGGGATTCAAACCACTGACTTAGTGATCACTGGACGACCCACTCTACCAACTGAGCCCCAGCTGCCCCAGAGCTATGTGAATTTTGTTTGAATTTCTGTTTGAAATTTTCATTTCAAATTTAGGATGCATATGCTAAATTCAATATGCATCTGATTTCTGCTGATGTGACAGAAGTATGATGATGAATATATGAACAATTATAAGTGTTGATGTGGCCTTAAATATAAACAATACTCAACAATTGTCATCAATAGTAGATCAACTCAAATATGGAGCATCTTGAAGACGGAGACAGAATTTATCAAAAAATAGCGCAGACTGTAATCTAACTACAAAATTCCTTATTATAAGATAACATGCATTGAATGCCTCATCACTACTTTTTGCTATTGAGTATAGACTGTTGCACCTATAATGTTTCCTGTTGTTCAGATGCTTGCTCATAAATGTGACGTCACTTTCCAGGACAGATAATTCCATTTTTTTTTAGCACATCTGAATGAAAGTGACAAGGCTTTACATTAGACATACAAATATTTTCTGTGCTCCATCAGCACTGCTGCTTTCTAAAACATATCTTGTTCCCTTTGAGCGTATCCACCCTGAAGGCACCAGACCTTCCCTCTGATAAGCCAAGTAGTATCGCAGAAAAATTCACCATAGTTGACCCCAGTCGTAAGTCACCCAAAGATGAATTGAAACTGATTTTTATGAGTAAATATATTATAAATTTCACACAGCTCTCAGCTAAAATGATCAACATTCATCTTAAGTCAGATGTAAATGTGTTTCCAGCTGACGTGACAGAAATATGAACAATTATATTTCTTGATGTGCCTTTAAATTTAACCAGTACTCATTAGCCAGCAATGGTGGACCATATCAAAGATAGAGAATCTGTAGCTTTTAATTTTAAATGCAAAATTCCTTAATAAATGAAAACATGCAGTGAAGGCCTTCATTGCTATTTTACGACTGAATATAGACTGTTGCACCCATAATGCATTCTGTTGTTCAGAAGCTTGCGTATAAATGTGATGTCACTGTACTGATCTGTTAATACTTTCATTCAATAAATATGTAGAAAAAAGGCAGGTCAGTCGAAACAAATGGCTGAATCAAAGTTAGGAGGTCTACTTCACACATACACATACACATTTTTTATGCTGTATCATCACTGCTACTTTCTAAAAAATATCTTTATCTCCTTCTTAGCATATCCACCCTGAAGGCACCAGGCCTTCCCTCAGATAAGCACATAAATATCATAGAAAACTTCACCTTATATGACTCCAGCCTTCACATTTGCCTCAACTGAAAGATAACAACATCAAAATACTGCACAGCCTCGATTTCACATCGAAACGCCTAACTGTTATAGTTCAGAGGTTAAGAGCCGATCTTTTCATCCCAATCTGTGATTCAAATTTCCCTTTGTTGTAAATTTGGAAGAAATTCAAAGAAATAAATATGTACTAAATGACAGATAAGTCTATAAAAAAAAACTGCTGAAACAAATTTATGAGATCTACTTCAATGTTTTTTCCATGCTGTATCATCGCGAGTGCTTTCTAAAAAATATATTTGTCTCTCCCGAGCGTATCCACCCTGCAGGGCACTATGCCCTGTCACACAGCTAAGCCCACCTGCCCAGGTGGTCTTAGTATCCAAACACACAAACATTGCTGACAACAAACAAATGTGGAAAAAATGCAGAAATATTTGATTTCAATGAGAGTAAAGTCAGACATCGATCAGCGCACCATCCTGCAACTTTAATTAACAAAATTGTGACCCTTTAGGTTGCGATAATGAGGCTAGAGAATACAAAGCAGAAGACGAAAGTAGAGAGTTGGTCACATTTTAATTTCAGTTTTGATAGAGCCCTCCCCAACCTGACTATTCTAGATTTATTAATATTGAACGTGTCACACATTGATCAAATTGCACCAATGTCAATCAATAAGTTACTTTCCTGGACCCGAGCAAAGTTAAGTGTGTCTGATCTTTGGGCACGCCCTCTGCAGCCTATCTTGTAGGCTGCAGAGGGCGTGCCCGTGATCTGTTTAAACCATAAAACCCCATGGGTTTCTGCTCAACTGTGCATTGAGGCAAAAACTCAAAGACAAGATGACCAGTCTCACTAAAAAAGACAAGGATGCCGTCAGAGCTTTCTGGAGCAAGGTGGCAGGAAAGTCGGAAGACATCGGTGCCGATGCAGTGTGCAGGTAATTCTGAGAAAATACCACTGATGTTGGCCTAATCTGGTCCAGCAATGATTCATGTAGAGATTATTACTGTTATTATTAGAGTTTTTAGTATTGTTACTGTTGTTATTGCAGGATGCTGACTGTGTACCCGCAAACAAAGACTTACTTTGACCACTGGAAGGATAAAAGCCCAAACTCTGCCTCTGCCAAGAAGCACGGAGTTACTGTGATGAGTGGCGTTGCAGAGGCTGTGGTCCAAATCGAAGACATGAAAGCAGGTCTCCAGAGCCTCAGTGAGCTGCATGCCTTCACTCTGCGTGTGGACCCCGCTAACTTCAAGGTACAGAACCAGTGTGACTGAAGAATGCTAATACATATGATGCTTTCTCGGAGCTCCATCTATTGGTGCCATTTAGAAGAAGAAGAAGAAGAAGAATCTTTATTGTTGTTATTGCCATGCATGAATATTAAAGGAACTGTCTGATGGATGGAGAGCTAAAAGCCTTTAAATGTAACATCTGTTTGTCTTCTTTCACAGATCCTCTCTCACTGCATCCTCGTGGTCATGGCCATCATGTTCCCCAATGACTTCACCCCTCAGGTCCATGTGGCCATGGACAAGTTCCTGGCTTCTCTGGCTCTGTGCCTGTCTGAGAAATACAGATAAACTGCAGCAGAAGATGATGGAAACTGCAGTATTCACTTGCAATGCAGAATGATTAATAAATGCATGAAAGCAAAAATGAGAAGTTGTTTTTTTCTTTTCCTGTTGCTTTTTTGTCAAAAGTTACAATTTTGCGATAAACAGAATTCCAAATAACAGTCAAATTTTACACTTAGCATTCCACCTGCAGCATTGATTTTATTAGCAAATTTAGAACAGCATTTAAAGTATTTTATTTTAGTGAAGGCCAGCATGTCAGGTAAAACATATATTTTGCTCCAGTGCCTCAAATTGTCGACATTTTCAAAGCTTTTTTTCATTTTTTGATAGACTTTTGAAATGAAATAATTTATTGTTTTATTTACAAAATGATCATGAGAGTATTCCAAAGACAAATTTATCAATAGTTGCAAACCGGCACTTTCCATTGAAACAAAAATAAGCTACATACATTAGAAAACATTAAATGCTGTCTGTTTTTACAAATCTAAAATATCAACTAATTCATTGTTTATTAATTAATGACTAATAAATCTCATCGTTGTATTAGGCTATATTTTCTTCTTTATCATCTTATTATTACTGAATAAATAATGTTGATCATCAAGCAGGATGCTATACTTTGAGTGAAACACTTAGAAATATAGCCTGTAGCTGAATAATGTATTTCTTTAATTTTGTTTCTCTCCATGTCTTCCATAAAAAATAGTCACGTTATGAACATTCAAAGGAAAAATCATACAAAATGCAGAGACGTTAATCTGTTAATGCGACTCTAATGGTGACATTGTTTAATATTGTTGGAATTTATCATGTTTATTTATTTCTATCACATTCAGACAGATCTTTAGATTTTTCACCTTTAATAACTTGTTTAAGATAATGCATCCACTTTTACCACATTTGAACATTATTGTTCCTCATGCATCTAAATATTATTTATGGGTATTTGTTAACCCATATTTTTTATACTCAGGTCCATCAATTTTCATGTTATTTAAGGTTTATTGTCTACTGCTTTTCACCTGGAGAATATTTGTAATTTTTTCAGCAGCGTTTTTAGATCATGTGTCTGAACATCACTCTAGAATATTCTTTTGCATCTCAAATGCATTATTTCATGTTCTTTTGGTAATTACTGACAAGCACTCTGTTTAATATGCTGATTGTTTATTTGTTTTAGAGACCATGATAACAAGCTTTTGAGGAAATGAGAAACGTGATGGTTCTCTGTTGCAGCTCTAATGGTACTGTCTTCCCAGGGCGGACACCACCACAGCCATGAACTTCTGGAAAGTTGCCTGGACTTCACCGGTGAAGGATTTACCCATCTTTGAAGCAATCACGATGGTCAGACAATCAGACAGCAGCTGCAACACAAGAATCAGAAAACATTAGCACAAATATTTGAACATTTAGGGGCTTCCAGAACAATCATAGAATAGTTTAATAACACAATTCATCCAATTTACCCTGAAATTGTCAGGATCCACATGCAGTTTGTCAGAGTGCAGCTCACTCAGCTCAGCATAGGTGTTCTTGATGTCGTCCATGTTCTTCACTGCCCGGTCCAGACCGCGGAGAATAGTAATTCCATGATTTGCAATCTTTGGATTTGTTGTGATGGCAGTGGCATTGTAGAGGTTTCCAAAGTTGCCAAAATACCTCTGAGTCCACGGGTAGACAATCAGACACCTGAGGAAAATGTGGAAACATACATGCTCCAAAGTCAGATGAAGTAACTTTAAGTCTCCATAATCCTGATAATCAGTGGTTGATATTAATGCAACAAAGAATGCATGCCTCACCTGGCGAGACACGCAGGTCCCACTTCTTCATAGTTCATGTTGGCGAAGATTTCCTGGATGGTGGCACGCTCAATGTCTGTCCATTCAACCATTTTGCTGGCTTTAGACTTTCCTGTTCAAGTCTGGAAATGTGTTCGTTGGTACCAGATGCAACTTTTAAAGCAGTCCTGCTCTCCGCCCAGAAGCATGTGACAGGTTTGGGCGTTGACTGAACCTGGTGTGTTGGAGACAAGACTAGACACTTTGGTGTATCTGATTTGAAGAAACCTCTAGGGTGCAGGAAAAAGTCTTCAAGCTTTTCTTACAAGTGCAGTTGATTGTATTCTATACAGAGATTAAATTAGACTGTGATGAATTGTGAATTTCCACAAAACTATCTCTGTCCCGAACGTCAGCACACAGGAAATGAGGTTGTCCTAAATAATGCTGCGCATCAATAAGCTACAATAATTTTGTGTAGCGTGACAGAATGAGTGTCATCACATGTTTCTGTCTCAAAATCAGGGAACTTACAGTAACTATTCTAAATAGGGTTAAATTAAATGAAATGGAGCATCTTGAAGACAGCTGGGAGGCAGAATTTATCAAAAAATAGTGCAGACTGTAATCTAACTACAAAATTCCTTAATATAAGAAAACATGCATTGAATGCCTCATCACTACTTTTTGCTATTGAGTATAGACTGTTGCACCTATAATGTTTCCTGTTGTTCAGATGCTTGCTCATAAATGTGACGTCACTTTCTAGGACAGATAATTCCATTTTTTTTTAACACATCTGAATGAAAGTGACAAGGCTTTACATTAGACATACAAATATTTTCCGTGCTCTATCAGCACTGCTGCTTTCTAAAACATATCTTGTTCCCCTTTGAGCGTATCCACCCTGAAGGCACCAGACCTTCCCTCTGATAAGCCAAGTAGTATCGCAGAAAAATTCACCATAGTTGACCCCAGTCGTAACTCGTAAGTCACCCAAAGATGAATTGAAACTGATTTTTATGAGTAAATATATTATAAATTTCACACAGCTCTCAGCTAAAATGATCAACAGAAATATGAACAATTATATTTCTTGATGTGCCTTTAAATTTAAACAGTACTCATTAGCCAGCAATGGTGGACCATATCAAAGATAGAGGATCTGTAGCTTTTTTTTTTTTTTTCAGAAATAGTGTGAACGATAGTCTAAATGCAAAATTCCTTCATAAATGAAAACATGCAGTGAAGGCCTTCATTGCTATTTTACGACTGAATATAGACTGTTGCACCCATAATGCATTCTATTGTTCAGAAGCTTGCGTATAAATGTGATGTCACTGTACTGATCTGTTAATACTTTAATTCAATAAATATGTAGAAAAAAGGCAGGTCAGTCGAAACAAATGGCTGAATCAAAGTTAGGAGGTCTACTTCACACATACACATACACATTTTTATGCTGTATCATCACTTTCTAAAAAATATCTTTATCTCCTTCTTAGCGTATCCACCCTGAAGGCACCAGGCCTTCCCTCAGATAAGCACATAAATATCATAGAAAACTTCACCTTATATGACTCCAGTCTTCACATTTGCCTCAACTGAAAGATAACAACATCAAAATACTGCACAGCCTCGATTTCACATCAAAACGCCTAACTGTTATAGTTCAGAGGTTAAGAGCCGATCTTTTCATCCCAATCTGTGATTCAAATTTCCCTTTGTTGTAAATTTGCAGGAAATTAAAATAAATATGTACTAAATGACAGATAAGTCCATAAAAAAACTGCTGAAACAAATTTAGGAGATCTAATTCACACATACAAATGTTGTTTTCATGCTGTATCATCGCTACTGCTTTCTAAAAAATATATTTGTCTCCCCTGCTTTCCACCTGCCCAGGTGGTCTTAGTATCCAAACACACAAACATTGCTGACAACAAACAAATGTGGAAAAAATGCAAAAATATTTGATTTCAATGAGAGTAAAGTCAGACATTGATCAGCGCACCATCCTGCAACTTTAATTAACAAAATTGTGACCCTTTAGGTTGCGATAATGAAGTTAGAAAAGAAAAAGCAGAAGACGAAAGTAGAGAGTTGGTCACATTTTCATTTCAGTTTCGATAGAGCCCTCCCCAACCTGACTATTCTACATTTATTAATATTGACCGTGTCAGTCATTTATCGAATTGCACCAATGTCAATAAGTTACTTTCCTGGACCCGAGCAAAGTTAAGTGTGTCTGATCTTTGGGCACGCCCTCTGCAGCCTATCTTGTAGGCTGCAGAGGGCGTGCCCGTGATCTGTTTAAACCATAAAACCCCATGTGTTCCTGCTCAGCTGTACATTCAGTCACAAACACAAAGACAAGATGACCAGTCTCACTAAAAAAGACAAGGATGCCGTCAGAGCTTTCTGGAGCAGGGTGGCAGGAAAGTCGGCAGACATTGGTGCCGATGCAGTGTGCAGGTAATTCTGAGAAAATACCACTGATGTTGGCCTAATCTGTTCCAGCAATGATTCATGTAGAAATTATTATTGTTATTATTAGAGTTTTTAGTATTGTTATGTTATTGTTGTTATTGCAGGATGCTGACTGTGTACCCGCAAACAAAGACTTACTTCGACCACTGGAAGGATAAAAGCCCAAACTCTGCCTCTGCCAAGAACCACGGAGTTACTGTGATGAGTGGCGTTGCAGAGGCTGTGGCCCAAATCGATGACATGAAAGCAGGTCTCCAGAGCCTCAGTGAGCTGCATGCCTTCACTCTGCGTGTGGATCCCGCTAACTTCAAGGTACAGAACCAGTGTGACTGAAGAATGCTAATACATATGATGCTTCCTCGGAGCTCCATCTATTGGTGCCATTTAGAAGAAGAAGCAGAAGAAGAATCTTTATTGTTGTTATTGCCATGCATGAATATTAAAGGAACTGTCTGATGGATGGAGAGCTAAAAGCCTTTAAATGTAACATCTGTTTGTCTTCTTTCACAGATCCTCTCTCACTGCATGCTCGTGGTCATGGCCATCATGTTCCCCAACGACTTCACCCCTCAGGTCCATGTGGCCATGGACAAGTTCCTGGCTTCTCTGGCTCTGTGCCTGTCTGAGAAATACAGATAAACTGCAGCAGAAGATGATGGAAACTGCAGTATTCACTTGCAATGCAGAATGATTAATAAATGCATAAAAGCAAAAATGAGAAGTTGTTTTTTCTTTTCCTGTTGCCTTTTTGGCAAAAGTTACAATTTTGCGATGAATAGAATTCTAAATAACAGTCCAGAGCGTGGAGGATAGTTTTTGAATGTTTTGCTATCATTGGATTTGTTGTGATGATCTGATTAATATTTTGTTAGACAAGCTCAGAGAGACAGGAAGATCAGATATTCGGTTAAGATTCTCCAGGATACTTGCAGAAGATGGTGTCTGGCTCTGTATCATGTTTGCAGCAGGTCATAGCAGGATAAAGGTTTACAAAGTGCTGGATATATGTAATCATTTTAAGATTGCAATGTTTTATTTTGGGACAATACTGATCACTGAGCTCTTTAAAACGTGCATGTGTGATCTGATTATTGCAAGGATCAGATAAATAAGATATCTTGAGAATAAACATGATACATAAGTGGGTAGGAATAATTTGACACATTTTTAGTTTCGTTTTTTTTTTCAAATCCACAATACTTATTCAACAGAGAAGCATTATTTGCCATTGATTTTTTTTTTCTACATCCAACTCTCACAAAAAAAAGTCAGGCTGATTAAAAAGCAAACGGAGCAGAGAAGCTGCCCTTTCTGCTGCTTCAATGGGCCGTTCCTCTGTTTATTCTATATTTATTAATTTTTAACGTGTCGTGTATTATTGAATTACACCTAAGTCGAGAAATAACTTTTTTTGTACTCAGGTAACGTAAATTAAATCCACTTTGATGCCTTGCCGCCTGTACTTGAAGAAGTGGGAATCTTATACCCGAGTCTCGTTTCCAACCGAACCGTTTTCAAAGTGACACAAAACAATCGCGTGGATGGATATTTATGCTACAGTATAGCAACGACTGAGTAGGCCTCAATTCAGAACCTGTGGGGGACTTTTTTGTTTGTTTTTTTGTTTATATCGTAGCTTTACATGGAACGATCTAACTTCATCTGTCAGGACACATAGCTCGCGACAGACTTCTCTGTGTCGCAGCTAACGTAAAGTTAGCGAGAATGCTAGTATTATGTTCAACCCATTAGCCGGGTTACCTGACGACCGACAATCCATGTACAGTCAGTCACAAAGTAGCGGGTTTAAGAGTGGCGATAAAACAAGCCCAATCAGCGTCATACTGGTTAGTTCTGGGAGTCGAGGAAACAAACTGCTTTTTAGATACCCTTTCCAAAGAGTGCCAGAATGCCCGTCATCTCTTTCAGGTAAGGCAATAGTTAGCATTATTTTTTATTTTTGACCAGTGAGTCACAGTTTCGTTTCTCTTCAGTCACGAAATATCAGATGATTTCTAGATTTACTTTGTTACTGGAAAACATCAATGATCAAACCAGTTGCAAATTAGCGGATGCCTTAATTGGGTTAAAAATGACGTGATTTATTGATTTCAATAATCATGTGAACTACCAGTATTCTTTCTGTTTACAAGCAAAACAACGGAGTCCATATGCTCTGAATACAACCGGGGATGGTCCTGAGGATCAGGATGGTGATTCAAGGTATTTTCGTTCCTCATTTCTGGGCTTAGAAACTTATTGCAGGGATATTAACAGCAAATTTTGAGATCTGCACTGTAATTATGCATTATGACCAATTGAACAATCAGCAATAACCATGGCTGAGGTTGCATGAAGAAACTGTGCAAACCGCTTTAACTCTTCCCTGTTCGTACACTAAACCATGTTGATATCTGTTTGTAAAAAACACACAATAACAAGCCGAGAACCATTATTTCTCATCTCTTGTTTTCCAAAAACGTTTCCTTTTACCACACTCTAAGGATGCTAATGTCGATCAGTTTAAAAATTTACTTTGGTAACGGGGTTGTGATAATTTATACTCTTGCAATTTTTTTCAGACAGGAGTTTATAATATTTAAGAAGAAGAAGCAGTAGCTTTATTTGCCATTACTGTATACAACAAGGTTACGAGTGTAAAGTTAGCCCTGAGCCGCTGCAACCTGGCCGACAAAGCCTAATGTTCCTGTTTTGTTTTTGATGGGCAACTAGAGTATCTGGTGAAAAATCCATTCATACATGGAGAGAACATGCAAACTCTATACAGAAAGGCCATGTTAGGGATGCCGGGATTTGAACCCGTGACCACCTAGTTGTGAGGCAACAGTGCCAACCACTGTGTCACCATGATTTTAACCATAAATAGGGATTAATCAACTGTACTTTATTCATGGTCTTAGTTAATATAATATAAGTTATATATATGACCTGACAATCTTGGTATGAAAGCCTTGGCTTTTGAAAGTCATCTTAAAAATCATCTACTCTATTACTGTCTTACTCCATAAAATAGATTTTTAGATCTTTTGACGAAGGAAGACTTTACTAAAATGTAAATTCATATATTGTCATTAATTCCAAATAGGTGGCTTATTCAGTTAGATCAGGTGTGCAGTTCGACAAGCAGACCAACATTTTCACATCACACTGTCACCCGTTTGTTCAGATTGTGTGTTGTATTTTTCTTTTGTTTGCTTTATTTATTCTTTTTATGGCCCAATTCCCATTTCAGAGAACATTCTCCACTAACTGACGAACAGTTGGTAGCAGGGTAAGACCAAATCATTCTAAACCACCTTTCCTTTGCTTAGATCACCCATGTCCATTGTCAATATCCTTCTTTCCTATTTCGTGTCCTATATGGAACTCCACCTCCAGTCTCAGTAAAGTCCTGTTTAATTATAAGGAATGGATCCAGTCGGTTAGTGCTATGGTTAATTATGGGTTTCAATTTTGCTCAGTTCTTTACTGTACACCTTTTATGGCAAAGTTTGAATTCAAACCATAATTAATTTTAATTGCCATTGATTATATCCTGTAACATGAAGAAAATGCTGATCACTACTGCAACAACTTGTGTTTGTGGGATTAATCTATAGTGTGTTTATTTTATAATATTTTTTGGGAAGATAATGGCTTCATCTTCATCCAATTGCTTTGAGTCACTGAAATAAAACCAGCACCACCAGTCTATCACGTTCTTTATTTATTTATTTATTTATTTGAAAGGATGAAACCATCTCGTTTATGCAAATGGAGACATCACTGGTTCAGCAAGGAGGTCTCTTCCTCTTCTTTTTCCTCTAGTAGCCACACAGGTTTTTGATGTACTGTGATTATTTTATAATATTGCAGGCAGATGTATCTGATTGATGTAACCACTGTTCAAGACAGGAATGTCAAAATTTAAATTTCAGCTAATTTACACACTCTTTACTTGTCTCAGGTGTCAATTCTGTCGCTTTTAATCCCAACCAGTGCACTTTTCTTATTGAGTCTGTTCTTCCTTCTAAAGGTTCTCTGACATCATTCTCTCCACCATCCTGGCCACAAAATCTGATATGTGTGGAAAAAAGTTTGAAATGAAGATAGACAATGTTCGATTTGTGGGTCACCCGACTCTGCTCCAGCACCCTCCTGTCATACAGGCACGTAAAAAATGGTTGCTACTAAAAACAGCTGAAGTCATGCTTGGTTAGAAATTAAATTAATTATTGAATTCTTTATCATTATATTATGTTTTAGGTTTTCTGTCTGACTCTACTTAATAGGGCCAGTTTTTAATCAATGTGACCTTCAAAAAAGATTTTATATTATTAATTTTCTACTGCATTTTTCTGTTCTGCGGGTCACGGGAGTTGCTGGAGCCTATCCCAGCTTGCTCATATTAAAAATCACTGAAAACAAATCTTCTTTCTCTGTAGGTTTCAAAGACTGATCCTTCACCTAAGAGAGAAATGCCTACGATGATCTTGTTTAATGTGGTGTTTGCTCTAAGGGTATGAAAAAAAAAACTTCTCAGTCACATTTTAATTGGGCATCTTTACTGTTTGCTTTTTACTAATTTAAGAAATTATGAATTTAAATTAATTTAATTTATAGATGTTTATTTAAATTATGTGGACTATATACACATTATCCAAATACGTTTAATTTTGATAGCAAAGTCAGATGACTGTGGGTGATGTGTGTTAATCTGCTTCATGATAATATTCCACTATACACTATCTGAAATATCTGGAAACTCTGAGGGTGGAGGGGCAAATTTATAATGCTTAGTCATGCTGTGCAGGCTATTCCTACCCATGCTGAGTCACACCCAGTTTCTTTCCCACTATGATGAGGTAGAAAATGCTCACTCATATTCTGTTTTTGTCTACCAAGGAACTGAGTTATCTGTAGCCTGGAAATTTCCTCAACAGTAACAGTCAAAATTGAGTGACTATTTTTAACATACAATCTCTGGGCAGATATGATTCGAACCCGGTACCATCTTGGTATAAGGTGACAGCACTAACCACTCCGCCATCGTTCCGCCGGCTAATCACGTATCATGTTTTAAAACATAAAAACGACAAGCATCCTGTATTAAGTATGTATTTTAAATATTTGGTGTATAATTCAAATTATATGTCTAAAGTTTGTTACTGGCTAAAATCTTTATCTCTAAAAGAATTACATTTATGGAATAAAAACTCACATAACAATGATTGTTAAACGACACTGTTTAACTTGGTCTCGACAGGCAAATGCTGACCCGTCTGTCATCAGCTGCATGCATAACCTGTCACGCCGCATCGCAATAGCCCTGCAGCACGAGGAGCAGCGCTGCCAGTACCTGACTAGAGAGGCCAAACTGATGCTGGCTTTCCAGGAGGAAATTACTACCATGACTGAGAGTGAGATAAAAACTAGCAATTTAAAGCTCTGTTCCATTCTCTAGATTTTGAGCACACAACATTATTAATTTGAGCTGTAGCCCAGATATTAAAATACAGTATATATTATATGTTTCTGTTTTTCCTCATCTAAGCTGATGGAAGCCCCCAGTCCCCATTTAGACAAATTCTTCCCAAATGTAAGCTGGCCAGAGACCTGAAGGAGGCGTATGACAGGTATGTGATGAAACACATATTACTTAGTTATTTTTGTTTTCTTATTTCCTTATTTTTATACCATTGTCATAAAAATGAGCAGGAATATGGGCTTTATAGTGTTCATCTGTCTGTGCATAACTGTTTTATGTATCTCACAAGATGTACACACGGAGTTTCACCAGTTCCTACACATTTATTAAGCATGATATGTAGTTGCACCTTTCAAACCTTGTTTTTTGAGTTTATCATGTTCTCCATAGGATAAAACTGAGCATTATACAGGGGGTCGTCGACTTGCGACCTATGCGACTCGCGACAGTTCGACTTTACGGTCGCACCGGTCTGTTGTTTTATTTGTCTGTTTACAACGTGTTTTTATGACATACCGGAAAGCGAGCGAGCGAAGATGAAATTGTCTCTTTCTGCTCCTCATTTACAGTATAATGTCGTAGCATAATATACTTACGATAATTTAACATGGGGTGACTTATGACCGTGTCGGCAAACAACAAAACCCTCGGAACCAATTGTGTACCCTGTGCAGCCTGCTAACGAAAAGATGGAGGATATATTATCTTCAAACGCTTTGTGTTTTGCTATGCTCACTTGATTATGTTCCTTCAGCTGATGTTGTTCTTGCAGCCTTTGCACAACTGGTGTGGTGCGACTTCATATTAACAACTGGCTCGAGGTGAGCTTCTGTTTACCACACAAGATCCACAGGATTGGTGGCAACTATATTCCCCCCGAGGCATTAGAGCGTAGCCTCAAGGCTATAAGGTGTGTATTTTGTTTTTAAGTAAGGTTATTGTTTTGTTTTTTTGTATGTTTTCATAAAAGTCTATTTTCATTGGCAGGATCCCTGAAATATAAGTTAATGAAGCAGATCATTCATACATAATGTACAAAGAAATGTACAACATTTACTATATGTCACGATAATTATCTTCTTTTTCTGAACACAAATGCAACACGTTTTCTAGCTAGATAATATAACATTTATTTTTGATTTATACTGAATGTAGGATTGTGAACTTTGCTCATCTGACTTACAAAAATGTAAACTGATGAACTAATAAGCCGAACACATGCACACTTATGTAAGTAAGCACAGATTATTATTATTATTATAGCATTATTGTATCACAGTTAAGACTGTATAGCACTTTAAAATCTCAGATCTCAAAAGGTGTCTAATCCCCTTCAGTTTGCTAAAACAAAGTAGAATTGTGTCTTTTTAATCTGATTCAGGCCTGCTTGTTCAGTGAGCTTCAGTATTTGAAGCGTGAGAGAAATCATGACGTTTTTTGTGGACCACACTGCCACCTACTGGTACCTCAGCAAACATACATCAGAGTTGTCATAAATAATTACCTCCGCCGATGTAATCCTCAGCGTTTGTTGGTCTGTCCGACTGTTAGCAAGATAACTCAAAAAGCTCTGGATGGATCTGGATGACATTTTCAGGATATATTGGGAATGTTACCAGGAACAGATGATTATGACAGATGATGGTGAAGATCCAGGAGAGATGCTGGATTCTGGATCGCTTTGGGATTTCAGCTAACATTGCAGTCAATGGAGCTTCAAGATTTGTTCCTCAATATTTCTGTTGATTATTGACCGATGTTTATGGATTTTGGCACAGTCATGTAGGGTGGGGGACCTCTATCATACTGCCTAATTTCATCCAGAATGGAGTCTGTACAAAAATATTTAATTTTAACATTGACTGATTCACTTACTTTTCATGGGTTGTGTATGACGATACCAAGAACAATTCGGAACCTTTTGATGATAGTCCAGATCACCATGTGGATGGTGTAAATCCCATTATGAGGGGAATGAGCTGCTTAATGAGCTTAAATCGAAAAGGCTGTAGAGGGAAAACATTTTATTTTTAGTTACTCAGTGATTTGTTTCCGTTGGATATACAATTCCGATGGAAATGTGCAGACTGTTCAATTAGTATTAAAGGAATGTGGTTTTATAAGTTCTACTGATTCACACACAGTCATATGTTGTTTCATCCTGCAGACCCTATCATGCTCTGTTACTGCTAGAAAGCGAGAAGGCACTGCTGAGCCAGCTACCTCTGGACTGCTCACCTGCCATGGTGCGCCTCATCAAAACCTGCTCAGCAGTGAAAAACCTGCAGCAACTTGCACAAGATGCTGACCTGGCCCTACTTCAGGTTCTTACCAAAGATTTTAGTTCCTTTTTATTGAATATTGAATATCAATTTAGAATTGCATACAACTGTAAAAACAATGTGAAATCAAATCAGAGACGACACAAATCTAAGAAGTACAATGTCTTCCTCCCTACCATTACATTTTTAATTTCAAAACATTTTGTTGTTCATCTTAATTTCATTAAAAAAAAAAAATCTTGCAAATAATTACTAGATATTTCAAATTGCTGCTCACTTGGTGTACTGGGGCAAAGCAATCATCATCTACCCCCTGTGTGAGAACAACGTCTATATGCTGTCTCCGCATGCCAACATCTGTCTGTGAGTGCTCATTTGGTGGAAACTACTTTGCTTTACGTACTTCTTACTTTAGAATAATGAACCATAATAATGGTAGAGCAGCCTTCTGTAGTTTGCATCATAAATAAAAAAAATATCTTCGTTATTGTTGTTAAATTCACAATTAAATAACACTGAAACACTTGCCATATCCTTTCCATAACAAAGTGTCCCATGTCATTTTGGATAGCTACTCGCCTTTTGCTGAGCAGTTTGCTCAACAGTTTCCTGGTCATGATCTGCCCTCCATGCTGGCTAAGTTCTCACTGCCTGTGTCACTGGCTGAGTTCAGAAACCCCCTGGAAGCTCCTGCACAGGAGGTAAATGACGGTACTCCTCCACCATACACACTACCGGTACATATATATGCCCCTGGGGTAATAAAGTCCTGAAATATGAATACTAAGAGTACAAACTTATGTTAGGACTGTGCAAATCGACATGCTTCCCCTGGTTTCTTGGTTATTTCTAAAGTTGGTGAAATAATCTGATTTATGTAGAACGCTGTTCTCAGGAAATATTCCAAAATATTTAGTAGCTGTAATTATGAAAGGAATATTTGTAGGAATACCTAGCTTTTACATTAAGACATTTATGTACAAATTATAAATAAGGTACATTTCCAGTACATTTTTAAAATATAGAACTATTACTGTTTCATCATAGATGCTAGAGTGTAAATGGTAAACGGACCAGCTAAATCTTTCAGGAGAAAATGTTTAGCGCCATGGCTCTCTTTTGTTTGTATATCTACATCACGTATGACCTAGGAGGGCCTGCCTCAATTGTATGTTGCTCTGCTCCTGACCAGATCCAGCTGATCCAGATGGTGGTGTGGATGCTCCAGCGCCGCCTGCTGATCCAGTTGCACACTTATGTCTGCTTGTTGGTACCGCCCAGTGAAGAGGAGCCTGGCGTGAGGGATGAAGACCCTCCTTTGGCTACCCGAGTCGGAGGCCGTAGTCTGAGCACCCCTAGTGCTCTCAGCTTCGGTTCCCCAAGTAAATATCCTCACTTGCCCCTCTCTCCAGTAACAAATAGCCACAGTAATAAATAGTGTTTGATCATCTGCCTCTTTTTATACAGCCAGTAGTGATGACATGACCCTCACCAGTCCCAGTATGGATAACTCCAGTGCAGAATTGCTGCCTGGTGGGGACTCTCTGCTCAACAAAAGGATGACGGAGACATTACTTGCCAGCCTGTCAGAGCATGACAGACGGGCTATTCTTAACATCCCTTCTGCACAAAATCAAGAGGATCTGCGGATGTTTGCCAGGTAATTAATCTTCCCCATAGTAGGAGCCTGGTGCACATTCTGTGCACTATTTAGGGGATTAAATATTTCTCAGCTCTCTATTACTCGCTTTAATGAGTCAGTTTAAAGGCATTTATAGGCCACACAGTTTTTGACAAACGTTGACATGTGTTAAAATCTTCAGCCATCAATTTCAAACAGTGGTACTACTAGGTCGTGAGATATAAACACTAATTGCCTATTTAGAGCTATGGTGACCAAATAGCCAGTATCAGGAAGTTAGGGTCACATTCTAAATTGTTAATTGCAAGAAAATAGGAAATTTCATTCAAAAGTTAGTCTTGAGAGTTTCTATAATTTTCCAGCTATTTGTTCTGCTTATATTGAAGACAGTACATTACTAATATATTTACTGTTCATGTTTAACCCATTTTTATGCCTGTCATGTTGACTGCTTCCAGGCTGCTTCATTATTTCCAGGGACATCACCATCTGGAAGAGATTATGTACAATGAGAACATGAGGCGCTCGCATCTCAAGACGTTGTTTGACAAGTTCCGCAGTGTTCTTGTGGTGACCAACCACGAGGATCCTATCATTTCAATCTTTCAATCACCCACGGAGTAGTGGCAAAGACACTGGATCAGCTGACAGGTGGAGAAGATGCCAGTTTGAGAGCATATAATAGGCTGCTGTGCTCACAGCTTAGTGCTGTATCTAACAGTCTTGTTTTAAAATGAACTTGTTTGCATGAATGTGCACAACTTCTTTTCCTCTTTATGAGCCAATGCTTGTTTACAATATTAAATTATTTTGTGCATACATTTAATCACTTGCGTATTTATTGGGGGGCTTGGGTGGAAGTAAAGTATCATCTGTTCTGACCGTAGCGGGGCACATGGAGAAATTATCCTTCCAGATGTCCAGCTCTCCTCCGGAATCCCAGAAGTGGGAAAAGAAAGACAGCATAACTGCAAACATCAGACGGGCTGTTCTTGCTTTGAGGAAAGACAAAAACCATTCCAGACATCTGTGAAATCACTGAGAGTGTTTCTCAAGTGTCTTTATTAAATCTAAACCCCCCAAAAAGATTGAAGCAAATAAAGGCCAGTCCCTGCAGTGAGAAACGATGTCTTGAATCCAGCCTGTAGCCCCATCCAACAAAGACTCCACCGCCCCTTCAACCTGCTGTTACTCTTATCCTCACAACATAGAACTCTTATTTAAGCGTCTCTCCTCGTCAAACCTGATGATACCGTTTTGTTTTTTGTTTTTTCATCTTTTGTTTTTTAATTTTTTTTAAATAAAATCGATTGTTGAAAAAATGGGCTGCTTTGTTGTGTATATTTTAGGATGGTGTTTAATCATGCCGCAGATTTTCCACCAGGGGGCGTCGTTCAAGTCTGTGACTGTCTCCAGAGTCCATTTCCTTTACGTTTGTGATTTGAAAGGAATATTCGCACAGTTTAGACATATACCTGCTGAGATAAATAACTCCGGGAGGGGGGGTGCATGGGGATGTACCAGGAACAGGAGATTGCATTTTGTTGGATCCCAGAAGAGATGATAGAGATGATGTGTACAAATGACGAAATGTTGTGGAGGTTGAATTCAACCTCCACAAGCTATGAGAATAGATCATTCTGATCTGAGAAAAACGACTGAGAGAAACTAATCAGGCTGCAGGTTCTCCACAAGGGGGCGCCGTTCAATCCGTGACTGTTTCTCCAGAATTTGGATCTGCACCGTCTAATTAGTGCTTTTATATTTGTGATTTTACTTTGAAAGGAATATTCACACATTTTAGAGATGACACCTGCTGAGGTGATTCTAATTTTATTCTGTAACCATGTTTTGTTTGTGTTTTAAAGAGTGTTACTTGTCGGTTAACAGCAGAAAATGCCTCGATTGCATGAGCAATTAGTTAAACCTGAGGTCTGTAGTCTCTAATACACACACATGTACCTTCTCACCTCCGGTGCTATTTTGTCCTGTCAGGAAGAACAAAAAAAACTAGAAAACGACAATCAGAGATTGCAGACCCTCGCCTCCAATACACTATTGGATCTTGTGAGACAGTAAACAGGGCTTCCGGATCAGAGGGGCCAAACCTGCTCTAGCTTGCTGCTCCGGAATGTACTACAAGACTCCTTCTGGACTCGGACAGACAAACAAACAAACAGACAGACAAACGCACCCAATTGCAATACCCTCGCCTCCTCTTCGGCGAGGGTAACAACCAGGTGACTGTGAATGGGGACGCCTCGCTGGCAGAGGAATTAAATCATTTCTTTGCCCGCTTTGAGGCTGACAGACCTGTGCTGAGGACGGTAAACCCCAGGAAAGCTGCAGGGCCGGACGGAGTACCTGGGAAGGTACTCAAAAAGCCTTCACCACCATCTTCAACCGCTCCCTGTCAGAGTCCATCGTCCCCCCCTGCCTGAAATCTGCCACCGTCATCCCGGTCCCCAAGAAGTCGGCCATCGACAGCCTGAATGATTACAGGCCTGTTGCACATACGCCTGTGATCATGAAGTGCTTAGCGAGGCTGATCGCTAACCACATCAAAGACACAAGGAGATTCTAATCTGGGTGGGTGGGGGGGGGGGGGGGGGGTACCTTCTGAGGAGAAGACAAATGAAATTTCTCCTCATCATGGATGGAGGTAATAAAATGGATGGCAAAATGTGTAAACTAAAAACAGAACCTCAAACTTCACCATTCTAAGGGAAAACAAACAGAACAAATTGTCTTCATGAGCTCAAAAGTGATCATTGTGGCAAAGATGCTGGTAATTCTCTCCTTGATATTATCTTCAGCATGTTGATATGCATAGGTATAATAAGTCAACACAGCAGTCCTTATAATAAGTCTCGTAGAGATTTTGAAAGCATGGATTAAAAATTGAGAAGCAAAAAATTTGCTTTTATCACTAAAAGGTATATTAGTTATTGTCTCCATAGAGCAATCCAAACTGTCTTGTGCACAATTCAGTCAAATTTATAAGATGCCATTTCAAAGGACATGACTTCAAAGAATGTGGGTAAGAAGAGATCAAAGTTCCGGGGGAAGTTCCGCCGAGGCGTTTTCTGCTGTTAAAAAACAAACAAAACTAGAAAACGACAATCAGAGATTGCAGACCCTCGTCTCCAATAGACTATTGGATCTTGTGAGACAGTAAACAGGGCTTCCGGATCAGAGGGGCCAAACCTGCTCTAGCTTGCTGCTCCGGAACCTACTACAAGACTACAATTATATTAAATACATTTAAGAGTACACCGATCCTTTTGATATGGTGGAGGGAGAGAGTTGATCCTCTCCGTTGGACCGCGGGCTACCGGCCGCTGCTATGAACCGGGGGGCCGCAGCAGCGCCTCCCTGCGTGCGCACCGATTGGTTGTCAATCTTGACGGCCTTGCCTTCTTCGCAGACCGTCTCCGGTCCAGGGCGGGGCTGACTCTCCGTCAAACTGGATTAGGCTACAACCGGCGGAAGAAAACTTACCCCGGGTTGATCCATGGAGCAGTGCGGGAATGCTGCATCCGTAGCTGGGACGCGGAGAACCGGACGGGAAGCCGCATTTTCGTCCACAACATTCCGGTCGGCCTCAGCTGCCGGTGTGATTAAAAGTGAGCAGAATTAATAGCGCGGCACCGTGCGTCTCTGCTGGGTGGGAGAAGAAGCGCGTTCATTCCTGCGCTGCTCGTAAGGATGATGTGAGAAGAATCACTTATCCGCTGCCTGGGAGAGAAATCAGTGAGATTTGACCACGGGGGGGGGGGACATCGGAGCTGGCTATAAGGGTAAGTTGTCATTATTGCTTTACTGTCTCCCGTGGTCGCCCACACGGAAGGTAGCACGCGGAGGACGCGCCGGCGCGTCGTGATCGGGGAGAACTCGCGATTGGAACGCGACCGGGTTGACTGTCCGACATTGGAATCCTTCTCGTAGGACCCAGCGCATCAGTTGAGGTTCAGATTGTTGGGCCTCGAACTGCGTTTAGAGGAGTTTTGATACTAAAAGTAGACTGTTTTAAAAGGTCACGTGGTGTAATTGAATCTAACCTACTTCTACGCCTAGTTGCATCCATAATAGTGAAATATGCGACCGTTCAATACACGTTAACTTGGAATTACTGAGCAGTGAAATTTATTGTCAGACACTTTGTCGTCATTCTTCTAGTTCCTCCTCATCCCACCCTCTGGTCACCGGCATCAACATCATCTTCCTCAAAGCTGCCTTTGAACGTTTCTGCACGTTTCCGTGACTCACCATCAGCACCTTTCGTGTGTCATAAGTAGGCAAACCAAGCAGCTCATTCTGAACCTGCTGGTATCATCTCCCTGCCCTGAACCACTATGAAACCTGAATGCATTGTTCTTCCTTCAGTCAAACAAAGAACAACACAAGGAATTCCACAAAATGCATGGTAGTGCCACCAAATGTCGAGATCTCACTCGTCAGAGGTTAAAAGCTCCAGGGCGGTATAGCTGACATATCGGCGAACTGCAACACATGTTGACATCAGAAATGCTACATGCTTTAGTGTCCCACAATACCTGGGCAGCCTGAAGTGAAACTACACACATACAGTATTAGAAACTACTGAGTTATTTTGGCACTGAGGAGTTATTTTGGCAGACAGGACATAGGAGCACATGGCCTGGTTTGTGTGCCCAGTGTTCCTGAAACCTTATCACACGGAGGGAGGAGAGATCATGGTCGGGGGTGATGTAATGACACCAAGAAAAAGCAGGACCCCAATGTGTGATAGTGGTATTTGTGCTTATCCACCACATCGTCTCCACCTTTACCCCTGAGCGAGTATTCCCAATGTGTGTGGGTTTGCGAATGTATTTGGGTATGTGATACTGTGCAGCCTGGACTCGCTCCGCTGAGGCAGGTGGACTGTCCAGGCTGGCCTGTGTTGACTAGCTGGTATGTGAGTTTTTCATGGGGCTGCTGAGGGGCCAACGCTGTAGCCATACCCACATGACTCATGGCGCGGTATCTGTCTGACTGGTGCACAGTCCTGTACAAGTGCTTCATGATGTTGCCCTCAAAAGAACCACAGCGCATGGTTCTACATGCAATTATTATGTAAATGGCATACCTTTTCTGCAGTCATCATCAGATTATGCATCACTGTCCAATAGCACAATGCTTTTTATATGTGGCCTAATAGTTTAAGTGATCAGCTTTTTCTGTGAAATCGGTGAGCTCTTTTTGAGCATGATTTTCTTTAATGTTTAGATAGAGCTCTCAGAGTTCAAGTTTAAATTATGGCTGGACATCACCATATATGCAGGACGTAAGCCTGCATATAGGCAATTTCGCTCACTAACATATCTATGTCACGAGTTGAATATTTAACATGTGATCTAAAGGTCACACGTGTTACTGGTTATCGATTAACTAGTTCTGACTCGTAATTCCAAATAGTGGACTTTTACAATGTCATACTATTTCATTTTTCTTAGAGACCACAAAATCAGTTTATATCCTTTAGGATAATGTGATAACTGTGTGCTTGTCATTTCACATTGCCCCTAAACACTCACCAAGATACTGATTTTCCCATAAACTTTGTTTTTACTGCATAATGCCACTTAATTCCATATTCTGCATTTCCTGTGTCAAATTATCTTATCACATGGTAATATTCTAGGAGGTTCGTGCAATTTTATGTTCTCTTTTCAAAACGTCTGTTTGAGGTATTTGCTTTTCTTTGTAAATTTTGGGTCCTAAATTGTGGGTGTTAAGTGTTTACCTGCTCATCCTACTTCTGTAATGATTGATAAAGTTTTTTTTTTAACTCATTAGCAGTGTACAATGGAAACATATTACATATTTGCATTAGACTGTGATGTGCAGGTGTCTCCTTTGTGTCACAATATCCCCTGGGCTGATTGGTGAATGTGGGGCATGGCAGCATTATCTGCAGAGGTTGAACATGTTAACCGACTTGTTCTACTACTTTAGAAACAATGAGCATGACTTCCTGCTAAATATATTATTTACAACTGCTCCCACTACTGAACTCTGTCAGACTTTGGCTCAAAAAACATGTCAGGTATGATTTACAGCGGGTTGATGGTGAGAGAGCCCACAGGCAGTGTTTGATATAGACCTCGCCAATGCTCGCTGAGCTCGTACCTGTTCGACTTTGATGTGGCTACGGTTTTTAACTAAGTTGTCAGGAAACTGGATTTTTTTTCCACGTGTCAAACAATGTGGTATTTGTGGGAAAAGCAGAAGCCAAGTTGTTTTTCATGCAGACCATGCATGCAGTGTAAGCAGATTCAGTTTGTGTCATCGTGGGAGGAGAAGACGCAGCATCAAAAGGTTTTAGCTGGATGTTTGCTCCTTGTACAGACCGTGCTATCGCGGCTGGTTTTTCTGTGTGACAATAAATCACACCAAGTATTACAGGACCTCATAGTGTTTCCCCGTTTCACAGCTCAGTTTGTGTGACTCACTGACATAGCATTCAATTGTTCACGCCCCATGACATCTCAGTGGTGGATGATGCAGCGGGTGCCATGACAGTGTAGTCAGTCGTGATGTAATGCAGAAGCAGGGCTATTTCAGGTCTACCTCTGAGCCTCCAAGGAGTCTGTCTGCCAGCATGCCGTGCTGGCAGACCCTGTCCCTCGCTCAGTCAGCGCCACATCCATCATGAACTGGTATCCTTAGAATTCACTAGAAAACCAAACTGTAAATACAGGTTACTGTGAATTATATTCTCATTGATTTAATTTAAACAAAACTAATAAATAATTCATGAGTGGTGTTTCAGGATGTTTTTGTCAAAGTTGCTTGTTATCAATGGTATATGGTGTCTGGAACTGGTTAACCACAGGACAAACCTAATTTTCAGCCCTGTGGGAATGATGAGTGTGTTTTTTTTTTTCACAAGGCTGGCGCTAACAGACGTGCAATGACTCCCTGAACTTTGATCTTCTTCTTTGAGTATGAAGAGATCTCAGAGGGAGTGCCTGCAGATAAACCGATCAATGTATTTCTTTACTAGGTGCTTCAAAGCAGAAATGTATATGCCAGATAAAATTGCATATTTATTTTTTACCTCAGAGGATTTTGTTTCAAAGCTTACACATATTTGCACTAAGAGAAGCAAAACTAGATTTTTGACCTAATAATAATCACTGCAGATGTTTATTTTTAATATCTATTATTTCATTGTTGTATTTGCCTGACCAGTGGGAGAGGGGTTGCCCTGTTGCTGATCAATTACAAATCTACCTATAAAGGTAATTTATCTTTTATAAATTTTAACTTATTATGACAGGCCTAACAACCATCTTTAATGGGGTGATGTATTTTGTGTTTCTTGTTCTTATATTGGGAGTAAACAAAAACTATTTAATGGCTTCTCCTGAAACTTTGCAGGGCGGTTGGGCATGTCGCCAGGCAGATCCCTTTGAATTTCAAAGTGGATAAATTAAGAAGAGGTTTCAGGCCAGATCATAAATGAGGGAAGCCATTTAATGGTGCACGTGTCTAGACTGTTGTGCATGGCTGAGGTATGCAGAGGTGTGCTCTCTAGTATTCAAGATGCATTCATTACATTTTTTTCATGTTGCTAATCTGTGTCGTAGATTGCAGTGCAAGGTCTCGACTGCATTAGTGGCAGCACTACATTGTGTCTATTAACTTTTTCCTCAGATTGTCCTTACACTAGTGATGGGACAGCAGTTTTAAATGAGACGGCTTTTCCCCCAGGTCCCTTCAGCAACCCCCCCCCCCCCCCCCCCCAACACTATGGCAGAATTGATCGTCATACCCAGAGGCTGTGAATCATAGTTGTGTAGACTGTTAAACTCAAGTTGACTGTTCCCTGAATGGAGCTGCTGTTATATCTGGACAGTTTCAACAGTCCCACCAACATCACATACCATGCACCAAACTCACTCCAGCAGCCTTCCCAGAAATGAGGGTGTGTGTTGGACTCCTCTGTGACTTCTCTTTTACCGTTTTTTTTTTCAGAAGAGATGAATCTCGCTCACTTTGAATACTGTTTTCTCTTGACTTGGCATTTATAAAAATCCCCGTGTTGGGAGTATGCCTGCGGTTTGTCTGAAATCCCGGTTTATGGTCGAGTTGATATTGTTTTGTACAAATACCGCTCGATTTTGTTTAATCTGCAGGACTGTATAGAGCTCATCCAACCAGGCCCTGTAGGCATATTTGAACAACTACCTGGTCCTAAAGCTCTCAATTTTCATTTTCTATTGCCACTACATTTCTTCACATCAGTGCCAACTTTCCTTCCCATTTGCTGGTGGCGCTTGTAATACTGCATGCCAAGGAAAATGATGTAAAGCCTCTCATTTATGTTGCCCAGTCACGCCTGAAGTGAAGGCATCGCTCCTGAAGCCTAATATGTGGTGTCCAACTTAGAACTAGGCAAACGTAAACATGAGCAGTAATGCAACTCAAAAATCATTTGTTACTGGAGGCTATTGGGGGGGGGGGGGGGGGGGGGGTGTTACGTCCACTAGTTACACTTTTAGTTAGACATTGTGTCTCCACTTCAATAATTACTTTTCCCAGTCATTTTTTTGTCGCTTGCATGTTAAATCTGCTTGTTGACAAACCATGAGCAGAGAAAGGAAGAGTTCCTACATGTGATCTCTGTGACACGGAGGGAAAATCTGACTTTTTTCCATATACAAAGAGTCTGTGTGTTTTCTTAAGTCATGGCTGAGGGAGGCCTCCCCTTCGCTGGGGCTGTGACTGTCCCAGAGGATCTGACCCACCTTTGTCAGGAGTTTTCCATAGATCTCTGAGCCCAGCTGCATGACTTTATTCTTTCTCCTTCCTCCCCTTCATCCTTGCTTTGATAACTGTGTCACCCTGCTCAGAGACCCCAGCTTCCCCTCTGGGTATTTCCCTGAATGTGCCCTTGCTTCCTCCATGCCTATGTCGTGGTCTATATTATTATTTGGTATGCATGAAGTTATTATATCATGGATAATATAGATGAATGTCTTGTAAATGAGGTTAATCTGCTGTGAGCATTAGACAGTAGTAGACAGAATACAATGATTTTCTGTTGTCTCCTTTGATGTGGATAGAAGACGTAAACAAGGGATCAGAGAATCTTGAGATAAACCCTGCATTTAAATGAACAAGTTTTCATTTATTAGGAAATTATCATCATAATTAGAATCAGATATATAAAAAAAACAATTCTGTTGATTGTTTGATTTAGTGTTCCAAATTTAGCCTTTCAATTAGCTGGATGGATGGATAGATGGATATTGGTATTGATCCCAAGGCATTTGGGATTATTTGAAATTATTTTCTAAATGCTTTTTTTTTATGAGTTGTCATGGAAATTAATTTTCATGTCATTGTAACGCCATCTTTTTAATTCGTAATTCTTAATGTGCACAGTCTCTGCTAAAATATATTGTGTCCCACCGCTGCGACAGAGCTCTCCAAATGTCAGAGGCTTTAACAATGAGCTATAGTATATGAGGCTAAATTGTAGTTCTGGGATTGATGTATGCTCTTCCCACCACATGCGGTGCTGGGAAGTAGAACGCATACTTTAGGTGTGAATAATCTGTAGGTCAAGCCACTTTATCTTCTGTAAATCACGCCCAACCTGATAAACACCATACACAGGAGACTCATTTTCTTCATGACTCTCTGCCCTTTCTTTACATGCATTTATCTGTGTAATAAAGGAGCAATATTCAACTATTCAGGAGTTGTTTTAATTTTTTGTTATCTAGTTATTCTGTATAAAACACATCACTTCCATCTTCCTCCAATTCATAAGGTAAAACTAAATAGGTCCCTGAGGCTGTCTGCAAACATAAAATAAAATCCTCCTACATGTGACAGAATCAAGTTTCCCGAACTGGGAATCAGGTCTGGCTCCATGCAACTCATTAATCCAAATGTGTTTTTGCACAGAGGGAGGATGCTGGCCTCGGTTGATACTCCTTGTCTCTTTGCTAACTCAGTCTTTCAACACCTACATATATACCGGTACGCGTGCAAATGGTCACCCACCCATGTGTGTGAATGTGTATACTGTATATTCACAGCCTGCACTGGTGAAAATTAATTAAGTCAATAATGTCTACTCTGGACTTTTGTAGATTTGCAAATCTTTCAGGCATCTTAAGAACCTGCTTGTGAAGGTTCCAATGATCAGGGGTATGTTAGTAATTTCATCAAGAGCAAGCAACTAAATGTTTGAAAGATTTAATAACAAGGTCTAGTTAAGGTTTTTACACTTGTCCTCCTCTATGATGAAATCCTACAGGCTTTTGTCCAAAATACTTAAACAGCTGTGGGTGATTGATGATGAGTCATGATTTGTGTAGAAAATAATGTGGTAGCAAATATCCTAACATTATATTTGATGACTAATAAGCGCTATCCTGTATTTGAAATTAGTCTAAATTGGCGCTAATAATTTTTTTTCCATGCAGTAATCTTTCCTTGCATCTAATGGTGTTTGTGTGCTTGTAATCACGCAACCTTTTAACTTGCATCCTTGATATGACTGTTCCTCCTCGCCCACTGATACAGGCTCACTTTGGTGTACTTTCTGAAAGATTTGGCAACATGGAAAACCATTTCCTGCTGCCAACAAGAAAAGAACTGAGAAGGGGTTTTCCAACTTGCTCAGTCCTCTTGACAAAATCCTGAGGAAGAAAAACATTTATTGTGAATTAATACGTTTCCCAAACTGTTGTCTTGACTTTAATCAAACGTGTAATGAGTGAGCCTCTTTTGAAAAATCCCTTTTAATTATTTTGTTAGGTCCAACGTACTTTGTCATTGTGCTACTGATTACTTTTCCTTTTAACAAGTTGAAAGACATCGCTTTATTCAATCATTAATTTTCGCCTTTGGAAACCACTTTCCAAGACAAATTTGAGATCTGTGACATGAAAGACGAGATAGCCTTTCAATTTAGCCTAACATGAATCATTCCCATTGTCCCAGTGCTACAGTGCTAATCTGCTGTCCTCTATAGACATGTCCTCTTCAGTGTCGCACTACACTGAGACCTTCCTCTCTGACTGCTCTGCGCCGTGCCAGAGTGGGACGGCAGGCCTGCCTCAAAGAGGGCCCATTATTTTCTGCACACAAGGACGTACGCTTCGTCCTGGCGAGGGTTGGGATGCGTATGTTTACTTGTGCTGTGTGGATGCATTCCTGCGCATGCAAGCGACTATGTGTTGTTTCCGTCGTTTTATGAACCGGATGTGGATATTGCTCCTTGCAGTCTGCTTCCTGCTTCAGCTTGCACGTCTTCCCAGCCTCTGATTTGCACTTCCTTCCCTCTCTCCAGCATGCTGGTGGTCTCCCACAGAGGATGTGGGAAGACAAAGCTGATGTTTGTCCTTCGTGAGTATTTTTAAACCCTACTAATTGACCAGCTTGCAAATATAAATCGAAACTGTTTTCATAGCGACTTGAAACTGTACATTTTCTCAGCCATCAGGCGCGGATGTAGCTTTTGTTCTTTAACCAAGAGGTGAAGAGGTAGCACACCCTCAGCTATTATCTAGACTGGGAATTTGCCTAGTTTGGCATATGCAATGATGGACAAATGAAAACTTTAGGCTGGTCTTTTTTTTTTCTTCCTCCGCTCATGCTCCACAATGACTGTTGTTCAACCCAGTCCCCATCAGGGAATACAATGGAGCCATTTGTAAGCAGGAATTAGGCTGGTATCATGCTGGAAACTATTTAGATGGGGATCACATGTTGGCTAGGGCACACTGCGTCTGAGATTCTTCTCTTACTCACTTAATGAGAAAATGTCCAACCTTTGGTCGACAATGAGGTGTTTGTTACTAGTTGCAGGACACAGATGGGAGGACTGGGCACTGCAAAAAAATATAGCTTTTTTTTTTTTAACTTATCTAATTTACTCGTGCAGTATATGTATTTTCATGATATAATTTACCATTATCTGCAAAATGCAAATAGTTTGAAATTACCTACTATTATTAGCAGACTAATATGTGGATAGTATTCTATCTTAATCTAATTATCTTCTATTCCTGTTATTATAATCAAACGTAATATTGTGGGGTAATTCTGCCTCTATGGATGTTGGTTTTAAACACCTACCACAGCTCTCTGTTTACCTTTTGAGATTATGTGAGGTGTCTGGAATATCATAATGGTTGTAATCCATCGTTTATTTGTACATATTCTCTTTGCCCTCAGTGTGGAGTGGTACAGTTGGTCTTGGAAGCTGCTGGGCTCTCCCAGATTGCGGTAGACAGTGAGCTTCCACATTAGGGTCCAACTGGAAACTGTAAGTTAAAGATAAGCTCTCTGGTAAACAAAGAGGTTTCAGGTCTGGTAGCTGTCCCAGTCTAAACTAGGTGCTTATCAACAGCTTTATCCCAATGTAGTGAAGGCCATGTTGCTGTGAGCTGATTCAGCAGGGCGTTACCTGATCTAATACACATACACATCTGTCTTTGTTGGGAGGAACCATATGTAGTTTTGTTGGCCTGTGAAGTATATATAGCCAAAGCCAAGGGAATTTTACTGTCAGCCTCTTCCTTAAGTTTAGAGATACAAATGGTCTCTGGACAGAGACGTAAGACAGATTTACGATGAGAAAACAAGTCTTTCCAATCTGTTTATCCCGTTAATAATCCGCAGAAAGAAGCCAGCGGGCCTCTACCGTGTAAACAGCAGCCTGAGAGGAAAAGATGTAGTAAATAATTCACCTGTGCAGAATCACTAAATAATTCAAGTGTTGAATTAGTCACACATGCAATAAAGTTTGGCCTGTAAAGTAAAACGTAAGAAGCCTTGTGTTAAGCAGAGTTTATTTATTTGGTTGATTTTCTTCTGTAAATCTGAGATTAAAATTATGAAATAAAAAAAAACTGATATTGTGGTGTTTGTGCTCTGATAACATGTCTCATCTAGCCTCTGTATTTATTTCCTTTTGCAGGATATTGCTGCACATATAAAGTCTGGTGTTGTGCTGATAAAATAGCCAAGTGCAATTTTCTGGGACCTGCTTTCACTTAGGAAGTTTTGTCGAGGAAGACAGGAAACAGTGCTGGGCTCATGATGGTAAAAACAGATATTGCTTCTGCTTCTGCTGGATGTATCTTGTAGAGATAAATAGACACAGTTTCATCAAGCTACCGCTTTTGAGAGGTGCAGTCGTGATTGCTTTTTACAGTAAACAGCCCACTGTGTGATCTGAGGAAGCGTGCTTTTCATTTTGAGCTTCAGTTTTATCCCGATCCCACATTTGCACTTGGGCTCTATAAATAGACCACATGCGTGTACCCTGCACTTAGGATGGCATTTATACTTTCATGTGCTATTCATATCGCTGGCATTCAATCTTGTCATTTAGTAAACACTGTTATGACAGTGAGAGACCCTGCCAAGTGACCTGATTCAAAAACTATTCCTCCTGACTGAAACTAAGTCTCCATTGTAAAATCCCATGGCCAGCCTGAGCTGTGAAAAACATGGGAAAAGCCACAAGTTACATCGCCCTTCTCAACCGGGTCTGTCAACCATGCCTACGATCAGCCATCCACCTTGCCGCTCTCCCACCATGCTCATCCCTCAGCTGGCTGCGACACTTGATCCCAGGGTCAGCTGTGATGGATATTTCTGCTGTGTGTGTTTTTTAATGTCGTAAGGGCTCGTTTGGTGTGACAACCTGTCACATGTCGCTATAGGTCAACTGAGATGACTGTAGCAGTGCTGAGCTGCATTTCACTGTCTGTTCTGCAGCTGGTCTGGGGGTAGTTTAGTTCCTGCATGATGCCCTCAAACAGAGATCATAAGCTTGGTCTGTGGACAGCTGGACACAGATCTAGTTCATATTCAACTAGGAACAATTGTTTTTGTCAAAGCCATTTGTGTCATTTTGTCTTGCCAAAATTAAATATCTGTAGCTTTGTCATCTTAAGGAAGTGAGATGTGCTTAAAAAAGATCAAAAGCATTGTTCTGCTATTAATCTGCAGATGCGCCTCGTATGCTTGTCGGGCCTACTGAAAGCACACGCCTGCAGTGTGTACAAATGATTGATGTTTCAATTGTCTGTCGGGCTGAATTCCCAGATGCAACTTGCTTCCCACATGCTTCATTTCCCAGAATAACTGGCCATGAATTTCTGTTCATCATTATGACATTTTCATTTAGGAGAACCACAACTACTGTACATTGAGGTTAGTTTCACAGTGGCTGCACCACATGTGTCTGATTGAGATGGCATGCTAGTGCTTAAGTGCTGGAATTGCTTATATTGGGAAAATCCTTTTGTGTTATATCAGTGAGAGAATGATCCAGTGAGAGTGACTTCATGAACGGCCCACTTTCCCTCCTTTGTTTCATGTCAAGTATTGTAATGCAGCCTCAGAGGTAGCACGGGTAGCGTCTCCCTTGAGCCGGTCCCAAGCCCGGATAAATGCAGAGGGTTGCGGCAGGAATGGCATCCGGTATAAAACGTTGCCAGAATTGAGCGTGGAATCAACTACTAGAAGGATGATTTGCTGTGGCGACCTCTGACAGGAAAATGCTGCTTTCAGAAAGACCGTTTGCTTATTGCAATAACAAGACCCGACATAAAAAAATCTACCATTAAATGGAAAAAATCTACAGGTAACAGTAGGTCAAAGTGATAGTCAGTGATACGACGCCATCAGCCGGCTTCAGCGTGGCTCCTGTGGAGAAGCACATAGCAGCAGAGTAAACAGAGTTCCCGGAAACCAGTCTTCTCCTGTCCGTAATTGTTAAACTTCATGTGGTTTCCCTCTCTGTAATTTCAGCTCGGTACAGTTTCAACCACAGATGATGTGGAATGTGACCATGGTATGTTCAGATATCGGAATTAGAACAATTAGAAACAGTCCCAACAGAATATTTAGGCATGTTTCAAGTGTTTAATTCATGAATTATTTTAAAACAGTGATAAGGTAGACATGCACTTTATTTATCTTCCTTTACTGTAGGGAATAGGAAATGCCAAACAGATGACTTAGGCTTAAAAAATGAAGAATCCAAAGTTGAAAAGATGACAAGGCTGAATTGTAAGAAAAATGTTATGTTGTGCACAATGAACTGCACAGATGAACCAACCCCAACCCTCATTAGGCTTTTTTTTAGTCTGCTTTTGGTGTATTCAAGGTGGACCCTAGGGCTCCATCCTTTGAGACAGACTTTTATTTGACTTTAATCCTCACCTGTGACAGTTAGGCTTCTCTCATCTTAAGTCAGTGCCTTCTTTATGTGACTGGAGACCATTACTCATTAATTTGTATGCAGAATGTATTCCAATAAATTATACCTTCCCAGATGGATAGAGTGCTAGCTGCGCCTGTTAAACTCAGTCATTATGGTCCGTTGGACATCTTCGCACCTGGAGAGTAGTCAGCTCGTCCTCTGTGTTTTGTTCTGCCTGTCAGTCTCCCCTGCTTAATGGAGGGAAGGCGTTGCATGGAGCGGCGATGTCAGCCTCAGACAATCCATTAAGGCTTCTAATTGGTTTCATGGTTGAGTAGGAAGTGTTAGATTCAAACAAGGGCAAAATGACAGCAGGGAAGCATAAAGTTATGGTTTTTAGATGTGGATCTTGATGTCAAAGCAAATCATTTTGAGAAACTATATTATAGATCATAGCGAGCTAAAAATGTCAGCCGCAAATAAGCTCTGGGAATGTTAACACTGTGGGAAAAGATGGATAGTTGCTTTATATGATATTTCAGGCAGAAAAAAGCACTGAACGATTACAAGATGCAAAATTCAATCAAGTTGCCTTACCTCCATTATGAAGAAATGACTGATGCATGCAGTTCTCCCTCAAATAAGAAATGAAATGGTGGCTGTTTTGACTCAACGCCATGCTTGCGTCTGAACAATGATTATGTCAGATCAACTCTTCCCTTAGGAAGAGTTGATCTGACCCACACCATTTAATTTGAACAAAGGAAGAAGCAATAAAAAGAGTGACATAGACTTTCAATGTGTCTGACTTTGTTGTCTGTCCTCTGGTATCTGTTTTTTTGAAGCCATCCGGTATTTTAGCTACTCTCACTTCATTTACGCAGTTTGACTGCTTCAGAAGTCTGGTCATGGGTGTTTAATCTGGCCAGAAAGTTGACAAGAGACAATAAAGAAAGCATGGAATTGTAATTGTGGCAGAAATGTCAGTTAATGATAAAGTAAGAGAGATAAATTATGTCTGTGCTGATTCCTCCAAACATTAATTACGTATCAACACATTGGTGGCGACTACCGCTGCCCTTAGTCTGAGATTTTCATTCCATCTTTGCTGAGATCCACAAAATGGCAATGAGAAGCAGATGTGGCCACTGGGCTGTTTTTATGCAGCAGAAATCATAAGAATGGTGGTGAGAACAAGAATTGTTGTGACTGCCAGAAGCTCAGGGCCCCTGATCTCACAGTGGGACTCAACAGGATGCTGCCATTCTGAGAGGCATTTTAACTAAAAGTGACTTTGAAACAAAAATAACTATTGACATACTTGTGCTTTTTATTTTAGTATCCCTCTTGTCTGCAGAGTGAAAGTGAAAAATGACAGCTGATTTAAAGACACAAAAGAGCATTTCAATATTATAACATCTAACTAGACTTTTTTTTTCTTGTTTTGCAGACTTGCATCGTGCCAAATAATTCCAGTGGAATTGCGTATTTTATTCTGTAGAATTCATTCAGTTGTCTGTCTCTCCAGTGAGGAAGTCAGTGAATCAGCTATTTGAAACTGGAATAAAATTTTCTAAAAATGCGGTTTTCCGTGTTTTGATTACGAGATTTCATGTGGCAGAAATCACATACTTTGCATTAAAGGGGTAAAGGTTTGCTTAATTTTCTGTGGGAATGATGATAATTAAAGAAAATGCATGGAAATTTACCGCCAGGCCCGCGAGGTTAGACAGTGGGATAAAAAAAAAGAGGTGTTGTTTAGAACAATCCTGCAACTACTGGCATGCTTTTGCTGAGGTTTATTGTGCACCTCCTCATGCCCACAGGCGTCATTACAAGAATACATCTAGTCATTAGACTTTCCTCTGGAAGCAGAGCAACTCTTAACCACAAGTAGGGATCACATTTTAACTGTAGAATTAAGGGATTCCTTTGAAGACTACAAACCTTCTGACTTTCCTGGACTTTTTTTTATGGTTTAGAGAACTGTTTTCAGAAGGGGCAAACGGCTGTAAATTATTCCCATTGGTTTCACTTTTACTCCCTTGTGAAAATACATCAACGCCCACTGTGAAATTAAAATAAGGCCTTAGCACCCTCTTGTGAAACAACTTTGCAAACAATGTTTGCGTTTTCTAGTTAAGATTTTGTGTACCTAATGTCACTTGTTTTAATTGTATCTTTGCCTTCTGTGTTGGTTAGGTGGCAGCCCTGGGGTGGAACAGTGAAGATGGCTGAACCACGGCGGGAGAGCACCAGCAGCCTGCAAAGGAAGAAACCTCCCTGGCTGAGACTGGATATTCCCACAGCTCAGATGTCACTAGACGAGCCTCCCAATTTTGTTCAGGTGTTTATTCTTGCTGAATTCACTTGTCCTTTGTCATTTTTTATCCCGATTTCTGTTTAAACTGCTCATTTTATGTGCTATTGTCAATGCAGCCTGTGAAGAGGCAGGGATTCCTGCGCAGCATTAGCATGCCAGTGGAGACCTATCACATCCAGTCCCCGCCCCGTGACCTCTTTGACACCCGGCGGCCTGTCCTACAACGCCAGTCGTCCATCACTCAAACCATAAAGAGGTAAAGGTCATTAACAATGCAATGGATTTATACAGTGAGATGTTCATGTATGTTTTATCCCGTGTCAGTGACATTTTTTTGGGGCATAAAATTATTATATTTTACATTCATAGGCTGGCGCCTATCAATTTGTCTTGATGGTGCAGATTGTGGAGAGAATTGTTATGTAACATAAGCAGCACATTCTTATGCAGGATTCATGGAGAATACTGGCAGCCTTGTGTTTTCCTACTTTTTACAACTGCATAGTTGTTTTTAAATAATAAATTCTGATGTTATCTGCTTGGTAATAACGTTCCTTATGTTTATTAAAAAAATGCAGTCTGCTTTGCTCTGTCTGCATGAGAGCTACACCTCTGTCCAGCTGCACTTTTCCTTCTCACTGCCCCTTGTCTTGTCTTTTCTCTTTCCTCCTTCCTTGCATTACGTCTTGCCACCTTCCGGCCCTGCTCTGCCTGGTCACAGCAGCAGAAGGGTGCACTTTGAACGGATTAACACGGTGCCCATTAAGGGGCAACGGGCTGCTCGGCGCAGCGCCAGGAAACACCACTCACTCTCCAGAACCCTGCTCAGGTACTGCAGGAAGTCCCTCACATGATGGTGTGTTGGGATCAGGAGGCAAATGCGTAAACTTTCTTATTTACTATGAGGATATAAGTGAGTTTTTCTGCAGTTAGTTTTCGTGCAATGTTCATTCTGACATGATTTTTGTGACTTACTTTTAAATGAATTGGAAGAAAAAATCTAACCAGACCTGTTACAAATCCTTTTTTTTAAATTCAGTAATGACCCAGACGGCCAGTGGGAGAGGCCCCATTTTTCCCTACACATACAGTATGTCAGCATTCTTTACGAGAAGTTGTTGCTTCAGAGTGTTGCTTGTTAGTGAGCCAGCATTTTATGCTTGACATCCCAGGTGTGTTGGCTTCTTTAGCAGACACTGATTAAATAATTCTGTTCAAACATACTCATAGAAACCAGGCATGGCAACGGAATGCCCAGTGCTGCAAAGAAAGGTGCACGTTTGCTAGACTGCTGTAATTGTTACACATATTTTGAGAACAGAGCAGCAGCGAAACACGGCCGCTGAAAGAAAGATTGAGCTGAGCTAGTGAGAAAGAAAACTTCACTGAACATTCGCTCCGGCGCTGGTAATTAGTTTATTCAGAAAGTCAGCTTGCCTGAACTTTCCTTTGAAGAATGTTTCGACTTCCACTTCCTGCCCTTGGGGTGCTGTAACGTTGTTTGCTCTGGTACTCATTAGGCTTCAACTTCAACAATGCGAATGCAAGTATGCTTGCTTGTTAAGGAGAGCAGAGTAGAGCGTGATTGAAACATCAGGAAAAAATAGAGTTGGATTTGCGTGACGAATATCTGATTATGTCGGATTTTATTTGCAGTGCGAGAACTGCTCTCTCTTTCTTCAAAGTGTGCACCTGACTTTCTGTCTGTGTCTGGACAAAAACATGTCCAGGCTTGTTCCCTCTACTGTGCCTATGACTCTCCACTATAAATCCCAGGAAGTTGTTCTTATTAATCCCACACACGTTTGCTGACCCGCTCCTCCGTATGCAGTGCTCTTCAGAGAATCTTCAGTTTCTGTGTCTATGTCTCTCTTTGGCAGGTTTTGCCATACCACGAAAGCGTTTTAGCATCTCTGTGAGAAATGACGTGAATGTTTCGTGACCTCGAGCTGAGCGGTTAGCATTTGTGATGTTAGGGGAACGGCGGACTGGTTTGGGGTCAGTAAGGACGGTGATACCACCCAGAAATGGCAGAGGAAAAGCCTGCGCCACTGCAGTCTGCGCTACGGCAAGCTGAAGCCACAGGTGATGCGAGAGATGGATCTGCCCAGCCAGGACAACATCTCATTAACCAGCACTGAGACCCCTCCTCCTCTCTATGTCCCCTCCTCACAGCATGGCATGCAAAAGGTAAAGGGGTTGATTGATTTATTTAAATTATATGAAATGTGCTTTAAATTACAAACATATGTTCTTGAATAAATAAAATGGGACATCAAAAATACAATGCGTCTGCATCAAGATAATGGATTGAATATCTGAGGTAAAACAAATTCATTTCTTTCCAACTCCCACTTGTTGAATTCATGCTTGTCCAGATTGTGGATCCACTGGCACGGGGGCGAGCCTTTCGTATGGTGGAGGAAGTGGGTGGCTACAGCGTGCCTCAGACCCCTATCACGCCCGGGGCCACGTCGCTTTGCTCGTTCACCAGCTCCCGCTCAGGTCTCAACCGGCTGCCTCGCCGACGTAAGAGGGAGTCTGTGGCGAAGATGAGCTTCAGGGCTGCAGCGGCACTTGTCAAAGTTAGTTTGCCCAAATAAACATCGAGAGAAGTAACCCTAAAGTGCTTGTTTTGTACACGTTCCTTTCTCTGCTTGTATTAGATGTTATTTGTGTAGTTAACTGTGAGTGCGTCTGAGTGGCATGTGTGTGTTTCAGGGTCGCTCATTACGGGAAAGCACTCTACGACGGGCCCAAAGACGCAGCTTTACTCCGGCCAGCTTTATCGAGGAGGACATGATTGACTTCCCTGATGAACTGGACACATCATTCTTTGCCCGAGTAAGGCTGAAAACCAACGCTTTTGATATTCTCACTTTCAGATTTTGCATATCTCTTCCCCCCTATTTAATTAGTGTTATGATCTTTCTAGGATATTCTAATGCAGGAAGAGTTATCCACATATGCAGATGAGGTGTTTGAGTCTCCCTCAGAGGCTGCCATGAAAGACACAGAGCCCAGCAGTAAGAAGGATGAGACGGAGCTGACTGGCAGCGCCCTAGATAAGACTGAGCTGGAGAGGAGTCACCTCATGCTGTAAGTTGCTATACTGTGGCCATAGCGATAGTTAGGTCTTAGTGAAATGCAAAAAATATGAGTACAACTGAATCGCACTCCTCCAGGCCTTTGGAGCGTGGGTGGCGTAAAGCCAAAGAAGGAACTCCAGGACCACCAAAGGTGCCGCTGCGGCAGGAGGTGGTGAGTGTCACCGGACAGCGGCGTGGGCAGCGCATTGTTGTACCTGTCAAAAAGCTGTTTGCTCGAGAGAAGAGGCCTTATGGACTGGGCATGGTAGGGAAGCTCACGAACCGCACCTACCGAAAGCGCATCGACAGCTACGTCAAGAGGCAGATAGAGGACATGGACGATCATAGGTATGACTCATTCTGAGTTATTTGTCAGTGCTTTCCTTAGTGAACAACACTGATGGATGGAAGGATTTAAAATCTTCTCACTCTCTGTCTTCTTTAGGCCTTTTTTTACGTACTGGATCACATTTGTCCATTTGCTCATCACCATCCTGGCTGTTTGCATCTATGGCATTGCACCAGTCGGGTTCTCCCAGCATGAGACAGTCGATTCTGTGAGTCTGAGCAGCTCAGTCATGATGAGCTTCTTTTTTTTTTTTTTCGCTCTATACAAATTTTCACAGTATTTTACTCACAAAATTTCCCTTAATGTTGTTTGTGATTTGGATGTCTTCTGATTTAGGTTTTAAGAAACAAAGGTGTGTATGAAAATGTTAAATTTGTACAGCAGGAGAACTTTTGGATTGGACCAGGTTCGGTAAGTGTTATATATATTCTTGAGATTATATAAAAATAAAAACAATAATAATAGAAAGTCACGATTATAAATAAAAAAACACTAAATTCAATATTTATTCCCTTTTTCTGCCCAATGTTAGGAATATCTGATTCATTTGGGGGCCAAATACTCTCCATGCATGCGGCAGGATAAGCAGGTGCATGATCTTATCAGGGAAAAGAGAGCCATTGAACGCAACTCTGCCTGCTGTGTGCGGAACGATCGCTCTGGTTGTGTCCAAACCTTGGAGGAGGAATGCTCGGTATGTAAACAAACCCACATTTGAGTTGTGCTCCCTGACTCTAATAATTCAATAACAGAACAAAGCTGCAATCTGTTTTAAACAACATTTAAAACATGCTTATTCCCAGAGTACTCTAGCTGTGTGGGTGAAGTGGCCGAGGCACCCCAGCACGCCTCAGTTAAACGGTAAAGACAGACAGTATGGCTCTGTGTGCCATCAGGATCCCGGGTAAGATATAATAGCGGTGTCCTAATGTTTCAAAACACACACAGCATTTATTGACTGATACTTATTGGTAAGTATTATGTATGCATGCTTTTGTGATCACAGGATATGTTTAGAACCAGGCTCCGTGTCTCCTCATGAATGGCCTGATGACATCACCAAGTGGCCAGTGAGTACAGTGTAACAGAGGGTTGACTAAAAAAATAAACATCAGGTGACCATCCTCATTTGATCTTACTTTTATGAAATACTGGAAAGAATGAATCATCATGTTTCTTTAGATGAAAAATGAAAAACTCTTCTCTTCTCTAAAGGAACAGTAAAGGTCATTAAACATTAGGTAATACAGTTACCAAAAATGAATTTTAAGCACAACTATGGTAATCATTTGCTTTTTTTTGTAATGTTAGCATCTGCATATTTCAGTCTTTGTCAGTCAAGCTAGTCCTCTTTCTCTCTGACATAGAATAGCATCGATGTAAAATGTAATAATAGGTTTTACAAATTATGAAAATTGAAGGTTAAAGTCTAATATTTTGTTTTATGCTTAAAAATGATACTCCTTTTCTTTTTGATTAATTCAGAAGTTATGTATGTGATATACCGGTGTACCGGTGTATATATATATAAAAAACTGCTCTGGCTTTAAGATTTGTACCAGGTACAATACAGGAAACCACACCAACCTGCCTCATATAGACTGTACCATCACAGGCCGACCATGCTGCATCGGAACAAAAGGAAGGTGAGACGAGCATATGGACGAACACGCACTCTATACAAATTTGCTTTTCTAAATGTCTTTATTTAGTAATTGTTACTTATATTTGTCAAGGTGTGAAATCACATCCCGTGAATATTGTGACTTCATGAAGGGCTACTTTCATGAGGAGGCTACTCTCTGCTCTCAAGTAAGCAACTTGTTCCTTATTATATAAAAATAAAGCATTGTGCTGCATCTGTCGCTACCGTGTTTGAATCTGTTATGGGGTTTACTTTTTTTGTATAAATCCTGAACAGAAAAACAGATGTAGTGAGAGCTCATCAAATATATACAGTATGTGTGTTAAAATATATCATGACTTCGCATGTCAGTGGAGATTTCTGAGTCTTTTTTATTGTATATGTAGTAGCACATATTTTTTTCCTGCTTTTTCTCCAGGTGCACTGCATGGATGATGTATGTGGACTGCTGCCTTTCCTCAACCCTGAGATTCCAGATCAGTTTTACAGGCTCTGGCTTTCACTTTTCCTACATGCTGGGTGAGTCAGCACCTATCAGGATCACAGAACGTAGTTTTTATTTTGACATTTGCCTTGTGAATGAAAGAGGTGGTGTATCGGTTGTGGACAGTTATAGTCAAAGTGTTTTGCCAAATGTATTTTTCAGCAAAAGAAAATAAATATAAACATGTGAAGCTATAACTTCCTGGTTGTGCAGTTCAGGTCAGGATAAGGATTTAAAAAGAGCTGAAAGTCCGCTTTAAATCAAGGACTGTTTGTTCCCGCAGAATATAAGATACGTTTATTGGCCAAATATGTTTGGTAGATGCAAGGAAATTCAATTTAGTGGTCGGCAGCTACTGGTTTCTTCATGGGCACAACAGAACATAACAAAATAAAACAATATGTAATAAATGGATGTAAAGCAAATACGTAAAAGACAGACAGAGAAATTATACATATGCCAAACAACAGATCAAAACAAATACAGTGGGTAAATCAAGGAACATGTGGGACCTATACTAAGACCATGATGTAAATAATGTATGGGTAGATAAATAATATTGTGTAGGAAGGCTAAATACACATCGCTGACTATCAGAATGAACTGGGAAAGGTGCTTTCAAATTTCTCTTATAATGAGAAGTCTGTCAGTCAGCACAAAGAGCTGACCCTACTGTTAAGAGGACTTCATCTTCCTGCTGTCTGTTAACCGTCTACAGGGTAATTAAACAAAGTGCCCTTTCTACGCGACTCATTAAGCCTCGGTGAGATAGAGGACCTGTTGGAGGATTTACCTCTTTTGCACAGAGGAATTATCTTCCCAACACGTGCGGCTTTTACACTGCATGCACGTGAGCGTCTTGTCTGTTTCTGCCTTCCCAGAATCCTTCACTGCCTGGTGTCTGTAGCGTTCCAGATGACAATCCTGAGGGACCTGGAGAAGCTGGCTGGTTGGCTGCGCATCTCAATCATTTACATCCTCAGTGGCATCACTGGAAACTTAGCTTCAGCCATCTTCTTGCCCTACAGAGCAGAGGTGATCAACGGTCCAACACGATGCAGAAATATCAAAGTGCATTTATTCGTATATGCCCTGATACAATCAGCAACACCTTGAAATAATGTTGTACATTTAAAAAAAATGCATTGTACTATAGGCTTGCAATCTCCTCTATTTTTCTTTTCCTAGGTTGGGCCAGCTGGCTCTCAGTTTGGGATTCTGGCCTGCCTGTTTGTGGAGTTGTTTCAGAGCTGGCAGATCCTTGCCCAGCCATGGAGGGCATTCACCAAGTTGCTGTGTGTGGTGCTCTTCCTATTTGCCTTTGGGCTGTTGCCCTGGATCGACAACTTCGCCCACATTTGCGGCTTCATCTCCGGCTTCTTCTTGTCCTTTGCCTTCTTACCCTACATCAGCTTCGGCCGCATGGACCTGTATCGCAAACGCTGTCAGATCATCGTCTTCCTGCTGGTGTTTGTCGGACTCTTTTCAGGCCTTGTGGTGCTCTTCTATGTCTACCCGATCAAGTGTGAGTGGTGTGAGTTGCTCACCTGCATCCCTTTCACGGACAAATTCTGTGGGAAGTACGACCTCAACGCTCACCTCCACTAAAAAGCGGACAGAGTGAGTGAAATAGGAAGGCATCGGGTCAAAGGATGATGTCAGCCACTCTGTGTCTTCACTCTGCCCACTTGAGTGACTGGGGAACTGTCCCCTTCTCTGTGAACAATGAAAATATAGTTGTATTTTTTACCCTGTATGTACAAATACCTATGTCATTCATTATAAGGACATATTTTATCACCTCCCTGTTTGCCTGCAGTCATTGTCACTCCCTCAGTGTCCAGTGAATCAAAGACATGGCGCTTCTGAACCTCATCAAATCTCCCAGCTACCCTTTACAAGAATTAGAGAAACCAGCACTTGTACATGGAGAAGGTTTTTATTTATTTTTACAGTCACACTCCGGACAATGTTTTTATTATTATAATTCAGGCAACCTCATACAGAAGCAGGGACAGATATCTATTATTGATACCTTTGGTGCCTTGTTGATAGATGTACCAACTACTGCCATATTTTTGTTACATTATGCTGAGCACTCCAATGTTTTCCTTCATTTATTTATTGCTTCTCAAGAAGTGATGATTGTTTTGAACATGGTAGCGTTTTAGCTACCTGTCTACTCACATGTAATGGAAAACCACGGCAAAAAAAAAGTCTACAATTGAAAATAGTCTGTGACTTCATCTCAATTAAAAGACAATCACCATCCTGGCTGTATTCATACTGAGTTAAGAATTTCAATTAATTCATACTGTGCAATGAAGAAATGTCTGCAACAGTTGTTCAATGGAAGCATGTTTATTGTTATCGCAATCGGTATTCACATACCTTAGAGAACTCACATTTACAGTAATATCTCAAAATTCACTTTCAGTTCACCAAAATAGAACAGCATTTACAACGTATGTAGAGCTCTAAATATTACACATCTAAAATAGTTTATATCGATAGATCTAAAATATTGTAAATAAATAAATAGTCTCTATTACACTACAATGTATTTTGAATGATGTGACAAACTAATGGAAATATATGAATGCAAAAAACAAAATTCGGTTCTAAGCTGAACTTTTAAATGTAATTTGATTTGTCATAAGTCAAATTAAGTGCAACGATGCTGTTCTAGTCTTGTATGGATCCCCTTGTGGTCCCCTCCACTCTCACGCAATCCTCACTCCTTGTTTCGGTTGGATACAGTGAGGTGCTGACGGTAGGAGGTCGAGATCAATACCTAACCCAGACTGCTGGTACATCCGTGCTCCATGCCTTTATCTATCCGTGTGTTAACTATCTTTTTTATTAATCATTTCTTTATGGAGTCCATGCTAACTTTGAGGAAGCAGGTTAGGATAGGTGCGGAGGGACCAACAGTCACTGTTTCGCCGTGCGTATGCCTGCCCGACGAGCATGTACTCCATCTCCTGGAAGCACATGTTGGATATGGAGATGGCTGACGGCCCTTTTCCCTTGAAACCGGCCTTGAGATAGAAGGGCACCAGGAAATCCTCGCAAATCAGCAGGGCTCGGCGGAGTCCTGGAACACAGCGCAGGTACTGAAGGTAGCGCCACAACAGGATGGAGCCCTTGCCTTGCTGGCGACAATGGCGGTGCACTGAAAGCACATGGATGTGCACAGTCGGGGTGTCTGGGATGTGCCGAGTCATTGCCTCCTGTAGAAATAAGGAAGGTTTGACAAATTTGCAATTGACATGGAAAACAATGTTGGTTTTATTTCTTCACTGTTTCCACACCTGTGAAAGCCTCTCCTTGCCCCAGCCTGAGCCGATGATAAAAGCTACCAGCTGTCCTTCCTCAAACCAACCCAGCGACAGCTCAGGACACTGACCCAGGAAGTTTAGCACCTCATCCAGGGTAAGTGGACACACTCCAGACACGGAGACAAATGCTGTGTTAATGAAAAAGGGGGGGGGGGGAAACTCCACTTACACAATCTCTTAATCAAAATGGAAAAGCACTAACATATAAGGGTTAAACGTATAAGAAAAGGTCCAATTATGAGCAGAAGAAGCACATCTTACCTTCTCTCTCAATCTCAAACACACTGATTGCATCCTGTGGTGTGAGGTTCCTGAACTCGCTGGCGGGGAGCGTGTGTCGTCTCTGTCGCAGGTGACTGACGGGAGTCTTCAGAAAGAACGGGAGGAACAGTGAACCGATGACCTGCTGTGTCATGCTGCCTCGATGATACGGAAAGCTCTGAAAATGTATCTTTTCTGCCAGCTCTTTTGAAATATAACTTTTGTACTAACACGATCCTGCCAGCGGTACTTTCTGTTTCTTGTGTTGTCCTACGCTTCTGACTGCTGCGTAACTCCAATCGCCAAGGTATTGACCTTCAGGTCTCTCCTCCTCCGCTGCTTTCTCTCTGATCTCATACCATAGGGTGATTGTCTTAAAGCAGGATAGCTGTCTAAGCACCTGCCACTAAATCCCCTGCTTTCAAAGGACAGCAGTTTGTTCTTGGGTTAGTTTTTCATTTATACATGTCTTTAAACATCTCAGTTGAGAAACAGACAATCCCCTGGGTGGATCTTTTGATTATGCACATTAAAAGTAAAATAAGTACGATTAACCTCAGTTTAGTCTGGTGATGGCATAGGTGTGCAGACACATTTATTTAGATATTCATGTTGTGATTATCTAAATTAAAAACAAATTAGGATTAGGTGTATTTTGGTACATTTGGGATTATGCTATTTTTGAGGCTGGAGATGAACAAGACCAGGTTTGACGAGATGGTGTGACACGTGCATCTTTACTGAATGAGGGGGGGGGGGCGACTTCATGTCTCAAAGAGGTTTAGCACAGACTAATTAAATGAGTGTACTTGTTTTAACAGCTTTGAGGTAACCCTGTTTACGCAGACTTTTTTGACTGTCAATACAAAGGACATTTTATTTTACACATTATACATTAATCTTTATACATTTTTGACTCCCAGGCCCCAGCTAATGCGGCCCTGAGTCCTTGATAATAAATATAAAAATATACCCCATTTTATAATTTATTTTCTATCTGTATTTCCAGTTTAGTTTTGCTTTTCTCAGTTAACAAGCTGTTCTGTTGATTTATTTAATCCTTAAAAAGATTTGCTGAATGTGTTCCTTGATTGGTATATAAGCCAAAATTAACCATGTCCAAATGGAATTTGTTGTTCACCCTGAACTGTCGTGTGTGGAGTCCTGGGAAGAATGTGTTGAGATATTTCTTCATTTACCTTGTACTAAATATTTTCCTTTAATTTGAAGGTGACATTGGCAACATTTAGCACATTATTCAGCATTAAATTATTAGCAACCTTCTGTTACTATTTGAATAAAGTATAATTACAATAAACATAATTTTGATAGTTGTCATTGCATTTCATTCATATTCGTGAAGACGAGACGATTGCAATAGACTCGTTTTTTCTCAGAGAAAAAAAGTATTTTTGACAGACCAGAAAATCGCAGGTGGCTAAAGTACTGATTCTTTGTGCTCTTTATTATTACACACATGCTGCTACACATGAGGAAAGGTTATTGATTTTACAGAGCCACGAACCCCCTTCTGTGGACTTATCCTGGATACCAGGTCAATAGTGGTCAGAACAGCAAAAGGAAGGCACAGAGTCGAGTTGAAATGGCACAGGATGAAGGGGAAAGACAAAAATAACCATGTTTCTATAGTTTAAAGCAACAAGAGGTTTAAGCCTCTACAAATTGACATGCAAAATGAATCCCAATTATTAAAAAGCAACGTTTTGCATTTATTGCATTGGATCTAATCCTTCCAATAAAAATTACATGAAGATAATATATATATTTATTTACATTTTGCAAAGAGCAGAAATGTTTTCCGGTAGTTATAGTATGCGATAGAAAAAAAAAAAAGGCGTGGTGTCCTGCGTAAGCGCAGAATACCTGTACAGTATATTGTAGCATCTAAAGAAACGCATGTCCAATGCAACAAGCAAGCAGCCATATCAATTCAAGGCACATTTATCCATTTGGCGTGAAACGTAAATGAAAAAGATAAATAAAGGCGTTGCGACCACAGAAGCAAAACTACTTTTCTATTTTGTAGTTGCATCACGTATGCAGAACTTTAGCGGAGCCACAAAGACTGTACGACAAGCTCGATAACTGGGAATACAGTCAGCACACGTGTATCCGGCGCATATGCTTGTAGGAGGATTTAAATATTTTTGAGTTCAGCTGTTGTTCTTATCAACTATACAATAACTTGCACACTAACTGAAAGGAGTTCTATTACTTTTGCTGTTATTTTTTCATATGTAATATGCAAAAAATAATTTTGTAAGAAATCACACAGGATTCTATTACACTTATAATACATAGACATCACATAGTATGGAATACTAAAAAAGTGACTTGTAGGAGTTTAAGACTGCATACAATTTAAACTAATCTCACAATAGTATCTTGTTAGAAGGAATGGATTATGAAAAAAATTTGAGTCTTCAAAAGAACACACATTTTCAAATATGAGCTCATAAGAAATTAACCTCACTGGAAAAACAGGTTCTCGACTCCTGATGATGAATATTGTACTATATTTAAATATACAATGAATTTATGAATTCTTCTGAATTCATCATCAAGCAGTTGGTAGTTAAAATATGTGTGCTTAAAAGCTTCACCATAACAGGCAGGGAAACATCTCTGGAATCCACATTACTAAACCAAAACTCTGACAGAGACCCAAGACTAAGCATCTTAATAGTTAATGAAATGTTTTCAATGCAAGGTATAAATTGTCTTTTCTTTTAATGTCGGGGATACTGGCAGAATAAAGTGAGTCCTTCGTGATCCTGGTGGACGCCCTTTCAGGGCTGCTGTCGGCTCCGATTGCAAATGTAGAGGAATCGGCTGTAAAAGGTGCAGATTGATCGGATGATCTTTAAAAACAAAATGTGTTCCGATAAATGGGATGGGAAACGGCTGGATCAGAGTCAGGGGTTGAGGTGTTCGTCCTCCAGGTGAAGGCTGCTTGAAGGAGAGAGGAGAGGCTGGCTGGAGCAGTTTGTGCTCTGACTTTTCAGGCTTTCTGTCGACTCTGATGAACCTGTTGAGGAAGGAACTTTCCGTGAGACTGTGGAAACGCTGATCAATCTTGATTGCAGGAAATCCACTTCATAATACTTATTGCACTGTTTTCTTTTTCTACCTGTGATAAATGGGAAATTGATCTACGTAATTTGTGAAAGGAGAGCTCATGCACAGAGAAGCAGAACACAGAGGAAAGCCTACATACCAGTTATTCCTCCATACCAATGGAGCAGGCATCAGGACCTAGTGCTGACCAGTGAGGTGGTACGAAGGGACAGAACCGTAGGAAATAGAAGTGTTAGGAAACAGAGAACTACAAAAGCCCAGTGGTTAGATGCAATAAACTGGAAATCACAGCTTTGAGTGTCAGATTTACGAAGAGAAACGTCAAGAGAACAGATGTATTAGCCAGAAAGAAGGTACCAGTATGTACGAATCAGAAATCTGTCACTTAAATTGCTAATAGTCTTTATACTTAAAGCATCTGCACAGAAACATTGATTTCCTTCTTGTTAGGAGGGATTTATTAAATGTTTTACAGTCAGATATTTCCAATTTCTTGTTGCCAGAAGACACTCACCAGGCAGAGACAAATCCCCTGGAGGGTCACTTTCTGTTTTGGTCAAGCTGCTGCGTTCGCTGCTGCAGTCTTGCAGAATGTCTCCTCCAGAATGCATCCTGTCCTCTGGATCAACCACGAGAATAAAAGTCAATGAATCCATTTCTCACCAACAGTGCATATTGATCAGTGTCACATTATTAACAGGGCAGCAAATGACAAACTCACCGTCATCCGGGGACAGGGATTCGGCCACATCCTCGGTTGCTGTGGCCTGAAAGACGGTGAAAGATCCCGTTAAAGCCTTTGCTGCAAGTGTGACACTTTAAGCGGTGAGATGGCAGCTTACGTCTGTGGGCGCTGGGCTGCTGGACAGCATCGTGTGTGGCTGGGCATCAGACATCTCAGAAAGCTTCTCCTCGTCTTCCTCTTGGATCGGAGAGGATGGAGATCGGAGGGTGCTAGCGGGTACAAGAAAGAAAGTTAAACTGGTGTTACAATAATTAGCATCTAATTATTTTATTGCAATTATTTTTACTATGGCCAAAAAAGATGCAACACGCAAACAACATAAATCAATGTCTCATTTTGTTTCCTGTGCTAGCCTGATGACACACGACAATGTTTGTGTACACGAATGTGTTTCGTACACATGAGATTACCTGTCAGGGGATTTGCTGACTTTGCCTTTCTGCAGACCTCCATCACTTAAATGCTCGGGGGAGCTCAGCTGTCTGCCATCGCCTCCCAGACCGCCAGAGAAGTTAATTTCATCATAGAGCGGGGCTGTTGGGATAGCAGGCGAGACTGAGCGGAGACCGTTCAGCGCCTCTAACAGCGAGATGGGTTCAAAGCCAGGAGGAACCGAGTCTGCGCTCTACCGAGAGAAACAGTCAAATACCCGTGGGATCAATGCACAGCTCATCAACATGTTTTAAAGCATCTTTAAAGGAAGATGTAACTATTTGGTAGCCAATGAGCAGTGTAATATTATCAGAACAGAAAAAAACTGAAAATGCGATGTCTTGTTTTTTCACCACGTTGCATTATGAAACAATTTCCCCAGACACATGCATGGCCATTGGAAATTATGAGTCTCCCCTTTTCTGTCAGGTTGCGTAATCTGAGATTACGTGCTACAATGCTGTGCTGCTGCTTAAATATGTCAAGTACACATCTTGTCTGCCACTGCTAAACAAAGCCATCCAGAAGTCTTGTTTCTGATTATTATACAACATATCAGCTTGATGCTCAATACATGTTTCTTTAAATGTAGATCACATTAGTTAGCTTTGTTTTGAAATAGTAAAAGAGGAATTAATGCAGAACTTCACTTAATCCATGCCCATCTTTTCTTTAGTGGTGAAATCTTTTCCCAATTTCAGCATACTTTAACTGGTAACACCTAGATGTGCATGAGACGCACCGAGTGTTCGTCATGGTCCATAGTCTGAGCCAAAACAGGGCTGAAGGACACCGGGGAAAGAGCACCGGGCTTTTTCCTGACAGCTCTGATCTGCAGCAAGGCTCTGAAGGCTGATGGGAGGAACAAAGGGATACGCCAAGTACATTATAATTCATTATGTTAAATGATGGATGATGTTCATAAACTAAAATATTGTCACACTACTCACGCAGCCTGCAGATTGGACAGTTGTTGGCCTGGTATCGCAGGGTGTCTGCGCAGGAGTTACAGAGACACAGATGTCTGCAGGGCAGGATGAGTGTATCTCGCAGGTCAGACAGACACACAACACACTCGTTGCTGTTGTCGCTGTTTTCATCATCGGATGGCTGGAAAAAGAAAAGAAAAAGTCACACAATCAAAACATTCCTTAAGATTTTGCAGAATTGTGATCCATGCATGCGGTGATATTTCCACGGAACCTTGGTTTCTTGGTTGTTTTTGTTCTCAATCCCATAGATCTCCTGTAAGAGGTAGCTCACACGGTCCACCTAGAGATTCAGTAAGAAGAATTTCATCTTCATGATTGAGAGATAAAAGTCTGCAAGTTCCACGAGAGATGACAAGAGAAATGTACAGCATTTTCTCTCCACTGTTTTGTTTTCATTATTATTAACCTTGTTAATTTTTTTTACGTTTTTCGAAAGCAGAAGATGGGTATGAGGTGTAAAACATCCTGTAATGAATGCATACGATTCTGTAACAACCACAGTATGATTTTGATTTAGGGTGATTCACTACAAATGAATTTTCCAAAAACTATTTTGAAATAAGAACTTACAATCTGCTTCTGCTTCAGAGGCTTGACGGAGAAACTGCCATCGACGTGCTGGAGATAAAAGAAAGAAAGAACGAAAAGGAAAAGGTTATTTAGCATATACAAAAAACTGTTTCTGCATGCTGAAATCATTTTATTTTACTTTGAGGTATACATACTCTCTCAAAGGCTGCCAAAAGTACATGCGCATGTCCAAGGCAATCTTGAAAAGGAAACACAGTACGCTGGTCAATGTAAATTTAAGTTGACAAGTCTAAACTGAAATATTCTCCAATTCCTCATAACTATTGATGTGCCTGTTATATTTGTGCATCCAGTGTAAGTGACCGTTAACCTACCATCCCCTTCATCAACCACAGCCTGGATCACCATGGGAAACACTCCTCGGTCAAGGTCAAAGTTGAGCTTTCAGGACAAAGATGCATTAATCAGGATATTCATTTTTCACTGTAGTATGTGTTGCCAACTGCTGCAGAAACTTACTTCTTCCTCTTTCCACTCGCTGAAATCTATTTTGAAAGCTGGCATGGAGAACTGCTGGCTCACCCCTCGCTTGTAATGCACAGTTTCAGAGGCCAGTGATGGACTCTTTGGGCTGTACCTATACATGGGGGGGGGGGGGGGGGGGGGTCAGTGTGTTTGCAGACAAAGGAGGCTTGCTCTCCTGTTTCCCCACAATCCTTTGTTTTGTTTTTTCCCCATACCTGTTGCTTGATTCATTTAAATTGTATTCCTCAAACTTGCGTAGATTAAAAACATGGGTAATGCAGATCAATTTTAAGATTGATTCATAAACATACGTAAACCAAGATCACCTTTTTGTTATATTGACTACAATATTCGTTATTACTATTATTCAATTTAAAGAATCAAATTCTTACACTGCCATTCCATTGGAGAACTCCTCAAAAGCTTGGCAGTAGAGGGTGATGGCCACCCGTGCATCAGCATCAAAGGTGAACTCCACACCGTACTGAACCTTTGGTTTTGCACAGTCCTCCTCCAGCGGGTCAGAGTCATCTTTATACCTACGACAAGGAGGAAGTATGAACAGAGGAATGTCTATTCCTCAAAGCAGTTCTTTACTTGAACTGGGGGTTTTTGTTTGAAGCTTTCCTTGCTAGCTTTACCTGACCAAACGCAGAGAGTCCTTTCTGATGTTAACTAGACTCCTCAGGGTTTTCACAGGCTCGTGGGGAGCAGGCGTCACATACGGAAACTACTCGAATAAGAGGAACAGTATGAATAACAATGTAGTCCTGCATCACAATGGGTTTAAAGCAATCTATTCTCACCTGCACTGGCCTATTTCCTAGAAAATTCAGGTCCATGTTTTCCCCGAAAAGGTATCCCTCAGGGTGTGGTGTGTCAAATTTCTCTCCTCCCATGAAGAAGTGGCTTGCAAAATAATTCCCTGGGCATGAAAGACAAGAACAAAAAACAATTGAAATTGATTAGTATCAGCATCTCTTGTCAGATTATGATGATCAACAAAATAAAATTAGCTAGACTTTATGTTAAATTGAGGATAGCCACTGCATGCTAGGCGTCTCCGTGTTTGCTCTTGCTTTATTATGATACATGTCCCATGTTTATGGGAGAGCCGAATTCAGTCAACAGATATTCTTACCGGATTTAGGTGGAAATCGATATGCTGAGTTAGCCTGGATGTCGATATCTTCAACTCCAGCGATTCTGCGACTCAGGATGGAACCCATCTTCTGTCGGGTGGCCGATGTTAACTAGCGTTAGCTTACAGGCTGACAGCGCGTTAGCAAGCTCCGACTAGCCCTGCCTTTAGCGGAAGCTAACGCCCGAACAAATTTACAACAACCAGAAATAAACGATTAATGTAACATTTTAAAGTCTGGATTAGCCGCGGCTGGGCTGTGAATGTTACTGCATATACAGCAGAGGGAGTTTATTTGATGCTGTTTTGTCAGACCTGAGCTAACATTGAAGATTCTACCTCCTGATTGGCTGTCTCCAAGTGTTTTCGGAAGTCCTGCGCATGCGCACTGAGATGGGATCTCCCGAAGGCCTCTTTACCTCAATGTGAATTACGCCCTCTTGTGGTTATAATTAAGAACTGCGACTATACTTTGATTGATTGATTGATTGATATACGTGAATCAAGATACACAACGTTTCCGGCACGTGCTTTCAAAGTAATATAAAAAAGTCAAGGAGATAGTGGTAACACCGAATCATCAACTCTATTGGAATTACTTTGTTTTCATTATCAGCAATACTACGAAACGGTAAAGAGTAAATACAAACTAAATAGGTGTATGTATTTCTATACGTACTCATTATCATTTGTCTACTTGATCAAACCTTGAGCTGTAATGATTAAACATTTGTCACTATAAAAATAAATAAATAAAACATAATGACGTCAGGCGTAAATCCCTCTCAGCGGACGTAGACTCTCAGAAGGGTCGGATCGAACGTCAAATAACTTCTGTTGCACCGCGATCAGGCTGCGTCTCTCTCAATACCAGGTGATTTTCACACACTAACAGCTGCGATGAGCATTATTTTACAGCGCTATGTATTTACAACTCAGAACATTCATTTACAATTCAGAACATTATCTCCACTTTGTTGTTTTTTTATACAATAAATGGCGACGCTAGCTTGCTAGCTAGCAAACGTAGCATATGAAATCTTAAAAACTGCTTTCTGTTTCGTTAGCTAACAAACACACCATTGTCTCCTTAGTTACCGAACTGAACCGAGGTTAAAAACAAAAACAACATTCGTTGACAATCGTTCCTCGATATATGTAAGCGCCAGGTATGCTAAATCTTTGCGACATTCCAATTAGCCAACAATATTGACGTAAAGTCCCGTGTTCTCTCCGATAGCCACCATGTCAATGATTATGTAAGATGTATTGATGCACGGGATGCATTTAATAGATGAAGATAACGCCAGGGCCGGTTTCAACTAGCTTCCATTACATAACCGAGTTATTTGTGGTTAGTTGTACAAGTAGCTTTGAGCTGGATTATCTGGGAAAGGAATTAAAAACACACCAGCTAGCGTGCTAGCAGAGATGAGAAGCAGAAGCGTTCGCTGAGTTCTGTTTTTGATTTTTTTTGTAACATCAACCAGAATTAGGACAGTGATTAATTACGGTAATGTGTGAGTTTTTTCTACCGCTTTATTTACATGGATCACTTGCTTCCATGAACATGATTTTATATTTTATGCAGAATATTCCAATGGTATTTGATGGATTTGCTGAACATTTTTTAACAAGCGAGGAAATCTCATTTCCTGCAGAAACATAATCTCTGAGACAGGAGTGGGGAGCTCTCACTTGTGCTATTTGTTATTTCAATTATTCTCTTGTGTTATATTAATTCATTAACAATGGGGCATGACACAAACTCTTTTTTTAAGTTCACAGAACAAAAGTCCAGAGGGGAGGTCCGTGTCCATCTCCTTTCCCCAAACAGATATCCGGCCAGTATGTCCAGTGACCCTCCACCTCCGTACCCCGGAGGTCCCAGTGCACCTCTTTTTGTGGAGAAGAATGGACAACCTGGTATTGAACCATAACTTGCAGCATTGCACTGGATACACAGACTATTTTGCATTCACTGTGAAGTCTGCTGTCGTCTTGAGCTTTGCTGTGCCGTGTGATAGAAATGGAACCTGTTTGCACTTGCATTAAATATAATTTTATCTTGTTTGTGTTCAACAGTAAGAACTGCACCGCCGCAAGGGCATCCCTTACCACCGGAATATGGTCCTCCACCTTATGAGGCTCCACAACCATGCTTCCTTCCCCCACATGTCCCTGGAGAAGGGCCCATGCCCATGGCCATGCCTCAACCACCTCCAGGTCCTGTAGACTCCTGCACTGAAAACATTATAAAGCATCAACACTTCACACAAAGATACAGCATACTGTATAAACATGCCAAGGCTGATATATTAGTATATAGTTCCACGCTTTCACACATTTCTTTTTAATCTACTGCCACAGAATGGTGTTAAAAGATTTTCTGAACATGAATGCCACAGTACATGATGTGTCATTGACTCCTCTGCAGGTGGCCCTTACCCTCCTCATCCCGGTCACTTTCCTCACCTGATTCCAGGACAGATGGGCCCCGGCCCTGGGCACTTTGTCCACATGGGGGGTCACACAGCAACTGTCCTTGCTCCTCCAGGAGCAGCCACCACTGTCACTGTACTGCAGGGGGAAATGTTCCAGACCTCGCCGGTTCAGACTGTGTGTCCGCACTGTCAACAGGCAATCGTCACCCACATCTCGCATGATGTCGGTCTCATGAACACCCTCTTCTGCCTCTTCTGCTTCTTTGTAGGGTAAGTAGATCACAGGTCTCCCATTCCAGTACGATGCCTGTGAAAAAGAGGCTCCCGTTACCTCATTTTTTGCATCCTTTTTCTGGCCTGTTATTTTTGGATATTCCATGAGATCTTGATCTTAATGAAAATTTACATTCACTATGGATGCACTGATAAGCAATTGGTAGTCAAATACCACTTTAATCAGGTTCACTATGTATGGTATTTGCAACGTAATTTAAGAAAGCAAGGGAAGATTGTGACCATATTTGGTGAGATCCTGCATTGGTGACACGAATCCAGGGTGCCCACCTTCGAACTGAGGTGATTGTGTTCATGCTGCCAGGTTGAAGATGTGAGAATCACATATAGGAATTTTTTTCTTTTCCTGCACGTGATTGAATTGTTGCCATTTTGTCTGTTTCCAGGTGTGATCTCGGCTGCTGCTTGATTCCCTGTCTGATTGATGACCTCAAGGATGTGACACACACCTGCCCTTACTGTAAGGGCTACATTTACACATACAAGCGTATATGCTAACCACCGACAGATGTACACTACACCATGCATCAACTCACATCTCGTGCTGGTAGTAAGAGGTTTCCTCCACCCTCTTTTTCGCATAGTGTTGTGCAGCCCTCTTAATTGTAGGGGCAGTTTCCTCATGCGATCACATCACATTTATCACACACACACACACACACACACACACCTTTTGGCATAACAATGCGTATACACAAGCTATTTAAATGTAGAAATGCCTGAGCTACAGAAGATGTAGGTCACTAAAAACATCCGTTGGGATACGAACAGACCACATGCACATCAGAACACCTGTGGAAACCTGGAGGAAGTGTTGATGTTGCACGTTAATGGAAACGGAGGTTCCAGGTAGAGAAGCGTGTTAAGATCTTTTGAAGTTATCTGCGAAGCTTGAGAAATAAACTGTACTGAAGTTTGTTTATTTTAAATACATTTAGTTATTGATAACTGTGAGTATTTTTGTCCATGTCTGATACTTGTGTTTTAACACAATGTTTTTTCCTTTTTTAATGTGAACAATTTTCAGCTTGATAAACTAAACTGATGCATTTGCTTGCTTGTTTGAGAATGCTCAAGGTTGACGTTACTTGCTTTATTTGGGGTTCAGTCGTAAGGCACCAGTGCCCTGTCCCTGAAACACCAAATTTTGCTAATAAAGATTTGCACTTTAAGTTGACATTCACATATCTGATGCAAAGAAAACTATGAACCTTAGCTATCATTTTCCTCAGATGGATGGCTCTGATGGGAAAATGTGATTTATACTGTAATCTCAAGCCAAAGCAGCATTTGATCTTGATTATTCCTCAGTGACTCATTATACGTGCACATTATAGTAACACTATATTAGTCAAACTGGAGCTGCCGGACTGACTGTAAATGGCTCAGCACCAGGTCTTCTCACTGATGCCATGAGCAAGTAGCGAGTTTAAAATAGATATGACATGATACACCATCATCAATTTAAGTTTCAACTGCAACGAGCCTTTGAAGAGTACCTGCACTGCTCAAATGCATGTTAGATTACGAGGATATCTTGACTAATGTACAATAAAGACCTCTTAATACGCTTCAAATACATTATTGTAACAGATCTTGCAAAATGACAGTGAAACAACCATCGTTCCACCAAAGCATGCCCAAACTGCCACTAATTGCCAAGTGGCTTGTCTGCATCAGCAACGTCAAAATGAATACTTCTCACTTGCTCAATCCTTGACGCTATGTGAATGTGATTTTTTTCCCCTCTTTGGGATTTGCTAATATGTGAAGGAAAACTGAATTTGGCATTGGATTGCTTGAACTTTAATTCAAGGTACTGTATGCCAGTGTTGTGAATAATGCTGAGCTGCATTGCTCTCTAAATGTCTGTGATATGTTTAAATATGTAAGTCAACACATTTTTGACTGTTGTATACAGGTATTATTTTATCAATAAAAAATAAGAACAAGATGTTTCTTTTTTATTGGAAAGAAATATGCCTGAGTAGGGAATAATCTGCAAGGACACCGAGGAAATGAAAACAATATTCAGCTGAGTCTTTAAACAGAATAAATCACTCAATATAGACTGAATGATTTAATATATGCCTCATGACCATTAAATACATTTTTGAATTGTGCAAAGTTTTCAGTCTTTCCATCTGTGCCCACACTGGGCATTGCAGCATTTGTAGAAAGTTGTCATTGGTTCATCAGCTGATCTGGTCTGAATCTGCATGAAATATGCCCGGAGGTGCGCACACTTCGGGCAAGTTTCTGCAGACATAAATGCAATATGTTAGTTTGGAAGGACTATAAATTCTGGAATTTCAATGTCTGGATTATACTATGTAAAAGATGGTACGCATGCAACAATATGCTTTTAATACCCTGTTAATTATGATTACAAATCTATATCTGGGTGAGACTCCACAAATCAGAGCAGCTTTGACAACTATAAAAGAAGTTCAAGGAATTTGCAGTTTTATTACACTGTTAAGGCTTTTCACAATGCTGTGAAAAATTAAGGTTCATCCTTGAGTTTTGGTAAAGCTTATATCCTACTGAAAATAAGCGCACGTGTTAAAATAAATTATTATAAACTAAAATAGTGCATGGAGAATAATATACACCGTTTTGAATTCAGGGTTTTGAAATATTACACTATTTCATATTAAATATTTTAAGTTTTGAAAAACTTCCACTACAACTAACTGAAAGATGTCAATGAATTGCCATCACAGTATTTTAATAATTTAAAATAATTCTTCACATTTCCACATTCTCAAGTCACTTACCGGGAGTTGAGTCCACGTTTTCCCAAGCAGCAGCACCGCCAAGCACATCATCGACCTCCTTCATCTTCGGATACTTTCTGTTATTTACCTGTAGAAAAAGAAATAATGTCACGAATGGAAAAAAATTAGCATCTTTGTAGCCAAAAACCTTCACGCAACATAAAGTATGCCGTGGTTTTTCATCTCGACGGAGTATAACTCACTTTTCTTGTGATGTTGTGAACATAAGGGCAAGTGTTGCAGGCGAATCTCATGCACTTTTGTCCTTCTTCGACGATTAGAACATTCCCACAGGTTGGACAAAAAAGAAGCATGTTACTCGGGTAAACAGCAAACAGCTACAAATTAACACAAAAAAATCCCGAGAAGTAATTTACACAGCAAATGTCACACTGTCTGCTTTAGCTAAACAGCTCGTTTACTGCGAAGAACGGAAGTGAACATGACGTAAGCAGGTCCGACGTTTGTTTATCAGTCGGTGACAAACAAAAGCTAAAAGCCGTAATTAATTTATAAATTCAACACATACAAGAAACGTCAATCAACTATATTAATAGCAAGCATTTTAGCTGTATATATGAGTAAATATTAGATCATATATAAAATTAGAGTCAATTTATGTCGAGAAATATGCGGTCACTTACAGGACCATTTATACTCAGCTCCAGTTTCCTTCCGGAAGATATTTCTACGGGACATTTATTTTTCCACAATTCGATGCTCGTTAAAATGTGTCAGATAAAGTAATCCAAACATTTTGACATGCTGTTTTTCACATCCTATAACAAATAATTCGAGTAGTTTTGACATTTTCTAACTGTGGCTGTTTATTATTATTTGTGAACGACTTAATTACCTGATAATGGAGGAGAAAAATCTGGATAGGATTGAGGGAGAAGGACAATCTGTAAAAGTCGAAGTGGTTGAAAGCAACAACGAAACAGACAAAACTGAGGTACCAGGTCCAGACGCAGAGGAGGAAGATGATGAGGCTCTTCCTCACTCAGAGATCCTGGACATTTTCGAAGAGGGACTTGCTCGACTTGTCCAGGACCCTTTGCTCTGTGATCTACCAATCCAGGTTAGATTCATTTTCCCTTAATATAACAAATGCAGTGTCATGAGATGATAAACCAAGAAATGAAAAAGAATATGTAACGTTATAAGATAGCAATTAACACATTCACTATATTCTGATTGTGAGCAGTATGTGCTCACCGTAACAATTATTTGATTCTTTACATTAAATCCACCATGCTTACTTTACTCTTTCTCTAACTTAAGATAGTTTTATGGACCCCTCTGAGACTTTAACAATTGCTAGTTAGTTATGTGCGTTTATTAAAAATGGGTTTGATAAAATATCTATTGATTGAAGAAGTCCTGTAAATTTCCCTCAATCCTGATCTTAATGTTTATCTGCAGGTGACTCTGGAGGAGGTAAATTCTCAGATTGCTTTGGAGTATGGCCAGGCAATGACTGTGAGAGTTCTAAAGGCAGATGGAGAAGTAATGCGTAAGTGTTGAGATATTGGTTTTGCAGCTAAGAAAAAAGATGAATGTGCTGTATATGTTTTCTGATTACATAATACTGTACATTCTATATTCTGATGTTAATTTAATATGTTGAATATCCATTATTTGAACACTCTTTTATCCTTTAGCTATAGTAGTGGTACAAAATGCCACTGTCCTTGACCTGAAAAAGGCCATTTGCAGATTCATGGAACTGAAGCAACAGCGTGAAGGTGGAGTGAAACATGTCAGCTGGTAAACACAAAGCCACATTCTCAAAAACAAATTTAATGTGAAGTACTACATTCAACTTTTTTCACACACACTGTTTATCTCCTATAATTTACAGGAAGTATGTTTGGAGAACTTATCATTTAGTATTTCAAGGGGAAAGGCTTGAAGATGATAAGATGAGACTTAAAGAGTAAGTGTAAGAAATATTTACCTCCTCTTTCAACGCTGCTGTTATCGGCACTGGTTCACTATTTTTTTCCTCTCTGCATTCCTTTCTATGTTTAGCTATGGCATCAGAAACAGAGATGAAGTCACGTTCATGAAGAGACTCAGGAAAAAGTGAAGTATAACCACCAACATGGCAGATGATATGGTTTTGTTCTATGGTGACTGATGTTGTCTGCTTGATCATTGTTTGCATAATTTTAATTGTTTAGTGATTGCATGACAGGATATCTTTATACACTTTATAAAGCTCAAAATATTTATGCAGAAACTCACTTGGCAAACTAATGTACGTCTCTATGAGTCGACATTTTACTGCTATTTTGTGTGTGTGTTTTATTGTTTGGAAACATTGAAATAAACAACATTATTTTATTGTGATCACGTGGTTGTGTTTTAATTGAGCTTGCCCCTCAGCTGAGTTCTGACACATTGTCCATTTGGCAGCTAAAAAACCAAGCAGTTAATCGATACCAGTATTACCATAAAACCTTAATTTTACCTGCCAAAGATATATGAAATTATCTTTTTGCTATTACTTTGTGATGTTAACTCATGTTACAAACACATTTGGGCCATAAAATGAAAGGAAAAAGTTAACATATTAGTTGTCAATTAAGCATAATGATTTATTATTGCTATTTATGAGTAATCCTGGTTATTATAGTATGCTACCTGGATAGATGTATTTTCTTCTATTTTTTGCTGAGTGAGGAGTGATGGACTGTAATGGCATATTGGTCATAAACCTGCTATGAAAATCCAAACTAGATTTACAAACTTTGTTTATATAAAGCTTAAAACAACCTAAATTGAGGCAGTTTTCTTGCAGACTGTATAGTGTATGACTGTCATCCTGAGACCCTTGACTCAGATTAGCAGAGGGGGAGCAAAAGAGGAAGATTCTTCTCAGATAAAGAAGAAATAGGCCAATATAGTAAAGCTACAGTAAGGACAATCAGGATGGAAAATGACAGCTAAATATTCCAGAGGCAAAGCTCAAACACATCATTCACACAGATAGGAGCAACAAGAAATAGACAAACACAGAGAGAGGGAGACAAATGAAAAAATTCACATATGGGGAGGCAAGATGAGAGGTTGTAGCTCATGGAGGACAAAGACAAAGCACATAGAAAAGGCAACAAAAATTGCTGTTATACCTGCTGGCTTTCGATCAAGGTATAGGATTTCTTAAGCAGGGGTTTAACAACAAGCATCTAAAATGCAGTGAGGACAGAGCCAGTCATAAATCAGTGGTATTCAGCATGGGTCCCATAAATGGTCAGAGATCTTTAGAGCCAGTTTACAGTACAACATATCTTGGTGATGAGTTATACGTGCTGTAGAAAAGACAAAATATTTCTCATTTTATCACATAGTCCATTTTAAAGGGTGACATTTCGACTGCTAAACACGACACTACTGTGTTTACAAGGAAATGAAAAATTGCTGCTATGTTTATATTCTGTTTTGTAGATTTTTATCTAAAATATTGAAGGCTGTTGAACTGGAAACGGTTCCTAAACTCAGATCAACAGTCAGTGCAGTGATCTTTAGCTCACACCTCACCTAATTCCCCAGAAACTATTCTGCTGTGACACATTATGTGACAATAATGATTTCCTTGTCACAAAATCTTTATTGCTTCATATCAAAAGTCAGCCTTTGCAACTTGTTATAAATAAAATGAGTAAAAACTTGATTTGATAAAGCTGATTTGGTTCAGATTGCGACCAGCAGATGTCACTACAATACAAATTGAATTTAATGCATCAGCATATATTATTTTTAATAAGCAGTGAATGAGACAAATCAGCAGTGGTTCATATGAATATTGTTATTACTGCATGTTTCTGCGTGCCTGTTGAAACATTGCTATGCTGTGCACAGAGATGTTGGTTTGGTTTCCTCTACCGTGCAATAAAGTACTTACAAAAAAATCCAAAAAGCCCTTTTCAATAATTTTTACTCCTTCAAGAATCGATCTGCCGTTCTTTAGAAATGTTAGTGATGCTGCAAGCATAAATCTTCATTATCCATTTGAACACAGTCTTGCTTGGTGAAGAGAGTATTTCTCCATTTTAAACCTGTCTGAGTTTACAAATAGTAAACACATTGTTTTAGAGATTTAGACGGTGGATAAACGCATATTGTGGATGCAGGAGTTAAGATTTGTTTGATGAGACCATGGTTTCATCAAACAAATAGTCAGCACTATATTCTTGTCATATTTATGCTCCCAAATCAGTTGCACATCTGGTAAACGCAGCAGAAATTAGACATACACAGCTGCAACAGTTTCAGTTGTGTGTTTATAATCTGTTTCGATAGTGATCATTGTAACCCCACATGGCCCCAGCTACATGCAGTATTAATCCATACCTTCTTTAACCAGGGTTTGTACAGTTTTTCTACTCTTTATGACATTAACAAAAACAACACTGTGTTGAAAGTGTAAAAACAGATACAGAATGAAGTGGAATAAATTGAAATTGAAATGTTAAAAGCTAATTGTCTTTGCAATCAATCAGTACCAGTTCCAGTTTATATCAGTCTCCCCAAACAATCTCAAAGAGTTCAAAGACCATAAATGATGCAATGCAGCAATGTCTAAACTGACACTGCAAAATGGGTTTAGAATCGAGCTGATTTATTGGCCCAGAGAGCAAAACAGAGCTGCTCCAAAACTCAGGAAGTCCTACATTTTCACATAGGAAATATAAGGTATACTCTCTTGCATAGAAAAGCAAATTCATCTGAAATAGTCTGATGGGTGTAGGCATTCACCTGAACAGCATTCAGTCCCAGTTCAAGTGTAGTTCACTGGAGTCCAGGAAGTCGGAAGAAAAGACGCCCACTGGCGTTGACATGTCTAATGAATTGACCCCCCCTGCTTGCACAGAAAGGTTGAGGTCCAACCAGTCCATATTGTCTATGTTGGCACTGTGCAGGTTCAAATATGAGGGTGGTGTGTTTTCAACAGCGTCCACTTCCATGGTAACTATTGGCGAATGCTCTTCCATGAGCTTTAGCGTCTGTGGCTCAGTCTGAGTGTTCAGGATGCCATCCAGGAGGGTTTTAAGTCGCGTATCAGAGGTCAGGGCTGCCAAGCTGGCAGACGGGTTGATTTGGGCGGGAGGCAGCTGGGCCACTTGGACCAAAGGTGGAGGGTGAGATAAGACCATGCTGATGGGAAGGATGGTTACGCTGGCCGTCACTGAGAGAGCCTTGTCCTGGCTGGGAGGATTCTGACGGATCAACGGGGAGATCTCTGGAAAGCATCAACAGAACATAAAAATTAGAAATCTATAATTATTTCAACTTCATATTTTGTTCTTTAATTTTCAGCATTTCCCACCACCGCTCTCGATTAACACGTCAAAAAGGTCGTCCATCTGCTGGCTAGCTGCAGTTGGAGTCTGCAAATAAATAGAAACAAGGTTTAAATGTGTATTAACTATTTAAAGCAGGGGTCCCCAAACTACGGCCCGCGGGCCGGATCCGGCCCATTTCCACATTTGGCCTGGCCCCCTGAACAATACCAGAGACCCAAAATAAAATTTACTTATTTTCCTTTCCATACAACATGAGTAGCCCCCCTTTTATTTTTAATGACATACAGCCAGAAAGTTAATGTTCCGATGTTCTGTAATATCAACTTACCGTATTTTCACGGTAAGATGCACGTAAATGTCTTAAATTATCTTCTAAATTTGCCGAACGTCCTATCGTCCGCGCGTCCTATGTTTTGTTGTAAGGCGGACTCCGTCAGGCGCCTCGCGGAGTGATATGTACCGATGCTGTCCTTCAGCATAGTATTATAGTCAGCCAGGCGCCATAGTATCATGGCGTGCTAACGAAGCGGAGGAGGCTGTCGGCCCCGCAGCAGAACACGGGAATAGAGCAGCGGAGAGAGGATCCAGCATTAATGAATCCATGGAGGAAGAGGAGGAAGCAAGGAGAAGACCTACGGCAACTCGGCTCCTGCGATCGGCGACGCCGTGCGCGCTGGTCTCACCGATACGGTCTAAGCCGGAGTGAAGCAAGCTAACGCGCTAACGGGCTGACTAGCATCGTCCCCGGTGGATTAACCAAAGACCGCGCAACGTTAAACTGCGGGCTGCGTGGGAGCGCCGGATAACGGGAGAACACAGTTCCACTCGGAGTGGAGGGCAGCGCAGCGTCACCGTTTGTGAATGGAGTGTAGCTGCTTCGGCTAACTGTTTGCTAGCATTGTTGTACGAGCCTTCGCAGAAGCCGCCGCCGCACGGAAAGAGACTGGCGATGAAGAAAGGGAGCCCGGCATGTTTGACGGAGATCTAGCGCAGCTGTTCAATTAAAAATTCTGTGTACCAAACTGGTTTGCTCCGGCTCTGTTTTTGAAAACGCGCACTTGTTTGTATGACGATTAAAGATGTGAGTACCAAACTCGGTTTTGCTCCTGCTTTATTTTGCGCACAGATCATGCCGGCGCCCTTTGTATGTTTAAAGAAAAATCAACTGTTATGATGAAAGGGCAAGTTTCCTGGCATAGTTGGCAGGGGGGGGCGAAATGGCCCTGGTATCGAATCCCACTACGGGAATGAGGTGGAGCAGGGGCAACAGGGCGGGCCCGGGGCACACCTGGGCGCAATGGAGTGGACCAGTGGGCCACTCCATTCGCCCAGGTAAGGCGAATGGAGTGGAATTTGAGGTTTGTTGTTTGCTCCTCTGCAGCTGCATTGGATCAGCTGATTGATCCAGTCGTTCTTCGCCGCTGCTGCACTTCGTGATGATGCTGGAGAGAGACTGAGTTTGGGTGTGAGAGGCATTGCGTGTGTGACACTCGATTCATGTCACTGTGTGTAGTTGTGATGGTGAGATGAAGCCTAAACTACAGCCTGCCTCCGCATTCGGCCCCTAAATGTTTAGGCACCCCAGCCATCATCACACTTTTCCTACAAACTGACCCCGGCCCTCCATCAGAGAAGGAAAAGGTGATGTGGCCCTCACAGGAAAAAGTTTGGGGACCCCTGATTTAAAGGTTATACTGCACTGTAGTTTATTTAATGGTCACCTGAACAGCTACTGGCATGCTGCGTGTCTCTTTGATTGCATCCTCATAGCGGGGTGGGTCTTTACACTTTGGCACGTGGCTTGTAAATTTTGGCTGCTCCGAGAACGTTTGCTGGGTGGTATGGAGAGACTATTGAACAGGAAGACAAATTTCCCTTACACAAAATGATAAACGGTTTAAATCTAGTAAATCAGCAAGCACACCCTAATAGAGGAAAGCATCATCCTCTACCTCATTTGTAGGCGTTTTAGGGCCGGCTTGGTCAGGGGAGGCTCCCACATGACATTCACCTGCTGGAACTGTGCCGAGCAAACTTTGCGCTGTGCTCTCCATCCTCCACATCTGCAGAGAAATCAGGGCAGAAGCATGAATGAACAGCCTTAATGCTATCAAGCCTGGTTGTTTCTACCCTCTTTATGAGAGCAATAAACACATTTATTAAATAATAATGGAGGGAATTGCAGAACCTAAATGAAGACATGACGATGCCGTTTGCCCTGTTATGCACATCGCGCGAGGGCTCTCCTCTGTAGTATCAAGTTGTTTTTTTAGCTGCTAATTCTGGATTGGTGTTTGGCTCGGAGCAGAGGGACAACAGAGGGCAGTCGGGTTACCACTGTCAGCCCTCACTCAGCACCTGCTCCAGCAACCCAAGTTTCCACAGGCCTGAGTAGGGAACCATTTCAGCATCCAGATGAGGCCTGCTATTACTGTGGCAACAAGGAAGATACACTACCCATTTTATGAAACCCCCCCCAAAAACATCTGATGTGTGGCAGTGGCATTGAACCCACCACCAGATGAGTGGTGTGGAACATAGTCTAAATTTACAGCACAGAAAACACAGTCACAGATAATAAGGATGATTGATGACACTAACTAAGGCATCCATTAGTATGCGTTCTTACTGTACCCTTGTCAGTGGCTGACTGCTGCATTGCAGTGCTGCGGTGGACTCTATTGTCTGTGGCACCTGTCCAGCAGTCTGGACGAGGCTTTCGTCTGCGCTGCTAGCAGCAGTGTGTAATTTAATGCCACTGGCAGGGAGTGGAATAGTTGCTGCTGCAGCTGGAGGGGATGCTTGAAGGAGGATCTGAGCTCCAGCCTGGACAGGCTGCAGAGTTTCAGACATCTTCACAGTCTGGAGGCTTTTGGTGAACTCATTGTTAGGAAGTAGGTGGCACTGATCCTCAACCTTCTCCTGTTTGACCATCGCTCTAACATCAGGAGAACTACAGGATGCTGAGCAGTTTGAAGGGGTTCTGTTTTCTTCTTTGACCTGGACAGGAGGAAGAGGGCTGAGGTGAGGTGGTGAATTGCCCTGCTGACTCATCTTCTCAACTTCCAGCTGGATCTTCAGCTCCTCCACCAACCTCTGCTCCTGCTCCAGTTTCCTGATCAGCTCCTCAATCTGACGCTCCTTCTCGTGGAGGCGCTTGTCCTTCTCAGAGTTCTTCTCGTTGGACCTCGTTTCTGAACAATCCTCCACTCTTTGTGTGGCGTTCACAGGCAGAAACACAGTATTTGAAAGCTTGGCGGTGCCGTCTGCCATAATGCTGTCCGCTAAGCCCAGAGTAGACACCTTTGACGCGATAGGGGACGCAGGCGGGGTTATTTTTTTGCTTTCTGACTGCAGAGCTGCTGTGACAACTGTTGTCCCAATGGAAGTCAGGGTATTAGAGCTCTCCAGATACAACTTTAGCCTCTCGATTAGGTCTGTCTTCGTTCCAGAAACTGGCAAAGATCTGAGTTTTAGTTCCATTTTTAGCTCAGCAACCTGTAAAGACAACAGGTATTGTTAAAACTCAAAATTCAACTTTTCCCTTCTCTATAGCACGAGGTGCATAGAATCAAATTATGTCCATGTGTCACCTTCATCTCATCCAGTTTAGCTGGTAGATGATCCGGCTTGCGGTTTGTCTGACTGCGCCGGGGGTGCACAGGGTTAGATGCAGAGTTTTCACTTTTCACAGCACTGGAACAGCTGGTTTGCACCTCAGTTGTCGGTCTGTTTTATTAAGATGAGAAGATAAAAGGGAGGATAGACAGAGAGGGAATTTAAAACTGTTGTTCATTTTCTATGATCAACAGCTTCTGTGTAGGATGTAGACAGCAAGTGTGATGCACTGGAGACAAACAACAGCTGTGGCTAAATGGCTAATATGATCCGTAAATCCAGCCTTGAACTTTTAGATGATTGAAGTTCTAATGAACAAAGCACAAAAATATCAGTCTGATCACATGAGAGCAAAAGTGGGCTCAACCAAAATCACATTTAACTGAATAAAAGGAGCGTTTGTGTTGCTAAATACAGTCATACTTGATTGTGGAAGGCACCACAGCCTGGTAGTTGTACTGCTGCTGACTTAAGATTTGGAGCTGCAGGAATTGCTGCTGCTGCTGCAAGAGGCGAGCATAAGCCGAGTCCATCTGCACTTCATGGAGCTCCAGCTTCTGGTCCGGGGGGATGTACTGATGGTACTTTAACTTTTTCACCCGTGGTTTGGGCTCTTTGCTCCTTTTGCTGCGGCTTTTATCGCTGGACAGCTTGGGCAGGCTTTGCTGCAAAGCACAACACAGAGAAGGAGCATGTACAACCAGAGTGGACCATCTGGAGGATAAATGATCCCGCTGACTGATCTCAGTCCAGTTTATCTGGGAATGCAGTTCGCATTGCCAGTACCAACACCACAAGACTTTGAACTGAGACTGTATTTTTATAGATGGAAGTGTTAAGGTGGAACATTGTTCTGACACTCGATGAAAACAGCAGGAAAGGGAAAACCTCATTGTTTTACCACCTACAGTTACAGGATAAAAACGTGAAAGGTTTGGCATAAGAGCAGCAGGGTAGCTATGAAACCAGAAATTAAAGATGGGCTAAGCAGGCACTCACCCTCCAATATGATAAGATCATTCCCTTATCATATCTCAAATGAGGGAGAGTTTGTTGGACAACAAGTTACTGCTTCACTCCCATCCCTTGGTTTTTGGCTTACATTTTACACAGCTTGACTGAGGAGGGCCTGTCATTTGACCCTAATTGAAGACAAACTGTGGCTGGCAGAGATTTAAGATCGAGGATTGGTGAAACGACTTTAAGCTCCGTAGTTCTTTGAACTATGTTTGACTTGGCAGAATGCTGACATTCAGTTCACCCCCCCAAACTGATGTGACATTCACTATGACAAAACACAGCCTATATGTCTTCTGACATCACATCACCACAGCAGCATTTTTCCAAAGGAAACAACAAGTAGAAAGGACAGTTAATAAATCACAGACACTGAGCGAGTGAGAGAGGTCAAGACTGAGATAAAAAAAAAACAACAACAACGATGACGGTGCGTCTAAGAACAGTTTGATGAAACGCAAAACAGATAAAAATATATAAAGCTCACCTTCACAAGAATCGGTGCAATTTTGGGAGCAACGTAAGTGATTGCCTGAGGTTGAGATGCTTGTTGATTGCTTAGTTGCTCACTGGTGACGCTAAGGCTTATGGAATCAGGGGCGGACTGAGAGTTAGGTGGCGGGGCCTGCTAAGAAAAGAAGAGACAGAGAGAAAGCACATGATGCTTTGGTAAGAACATTCAAGTCGCTTCATCTGTTAATCATCATTTCTCACAGGGAAAAAAAGGCCTTGGAAATGGAAAAATAGAATCAAAAACAGTTTGATAAAGAGTCAGAGAATAATAGCACGAGTACTACATATTTAAAAAAATTACAAATACGCAAGTAAAAAAGTTAAAAACAGACACACAACGAGATAAACATTCAGACCCACAGTCACGCTTATGGATAATTTATACTCAGCTATTCACATATTAGAATTCAGAATACACATAAATGCTGACAGAAATCTGCCAGATACGGATCTGAAACCAGAACCTTCTGGCTGTGAGGAATTCGATGTCCATTTGTTCATAAATTATTTTTCGTAAAATAATGTTGTAATTGTGAAACTCTTTCTGATTCACAATGGCAGCTCATGTTTTGTGAATTGTAATGTATTACTATTAGTGTACCTGCATGGGAGTGTTTGAGTTGGAGGAAGTCACGACGGCCTCCGTCCCTCCAGACTCACTCGGTGAGACAGACGTAGAGCTGGGAGGCTGTTCTGGTGATAAGGCATCGCTGCTGTCCTCCTCAAAGCTGTACATATCTGGTGGCTTAGAGTAGATTACCTTATCACCTGTGGGGCAACACACATAACAAAAATATGGATTCATTTATTTTTAAATGATAAGTTGGTTAACTTTCTGGCTATCAAAGTGTGTGACGGTGATGGTGGGTTAAAACAAAAATAAGATTAACTCAGGTCTTCTGACGGCAATGGTATGACAGTATTTTAAGTATCTACCATGGACGGCCTCATCAACAGGCAGGATGTTTTTCTCCACCAGCTCCATGGGTCCAGGCCGCTGGGCGATCTTCTCATTGAGGTCATTGGTCAGTCGAGCTCGCTTCAGCTTCATCTGCGTGGCCTGCAGGGACTGTTCAGCCTGCGTCTCTGATAAATACACCGCGGTTCATGAGAGGTGAACTCAGCCGGCATCAGTCAGCCTCTTAATCATTTTGTTTGGTGACTCACTTCAAAGCCAAACCTCACAAACTCGTGTCTACCTCAAAGGCATGTTGCATTATCTCCCTATGACTTTGTAAAACAAATTTAAACAGGCAGAGAGTGCGATTAAACGAATAAGCACCTTATTCATCTCTGTTATCTAGATGTCGTTGCCCAGCAAGAACACACAGGAAGATAATTACCTTCTAATATGTGCATACGGACAAGCTCAGAGCGATGTGGTCTGCTGCAGAGTTTGTGCTTTAAGAAGTTCCCAGTCTGAAAAAAAAAAAATCACAATTGATTAGGGACTGATTAAAATCATGAGCTGCACGGTGTTGTTATTAGATGAAGACTTACCCTGGCTCTCTCTAGGTTGCGAATCTGCTCATGAAACGCAACAGGTGTTTTCAGAGCTGGCAAAAGGTGAATAAACACAATTCATAACTTTCCTTGGTGAATATATCATATTTCCACACATAAGTAAACTATTCCTTACATTTCAAGATGAATAGACATTTATTTAACTAGCAAATTATGTATTATAAGAGGCATGTCCAAAATAATAGGAGCAATGTAGAACACTTTTAACTAGACATCAGGTTTCCTCTGTGCACTCTCTGTAATGGACTTTATTTATGACATTTATGACATCCTTCAGAGACACAGAAGTGCTCAGAGTTAAAGATATTTTCACACTTTTGTTGTTGTGCAGGTGTCTGACATTATTAGGGTGAGTGTCATGGGAGTCAAACAGGAACTGCCGGCTTTACTGACCCAAGCAGAGAGAATGTTCCATGCAGAGAGTTACTCTTTGATCTCATTGAATAAAATCGTCCTGCTTCACTGACTGGGCTATGACGAGCTCTGATTTAAAGACCCATCGGCTAAGGGGGCAGTCCGAGGAGTGTGTCAGAGAACAAAGAAATACATTCCTGCTCATCACCAGAAACTCACTGCATACCTACCGTAAGCCTGCAAGTGTAGGAGCAGCAGAAATGCTAAAGCGGAGAGGCTTGTCTGCTGATCAAGGGATGACTGGCCTCCAGTTAGGGCTCAGCTGCTGACTGATGTTCCCGTGTGGAGCTGAAGCCTGACTACAAGGCTGACTATAAGGATGTAGATCTCTGTCTTTTTCTTTTTCAACAATCTGAGCTACCAGCAGGGCTTCGCTTCAGATTCAGCTCATCTTTTATGGGGCACTCTGCTTTTGTCCCATCGCAGGAGGAATGGTCTAGAGTAGAAGTTAATTCTGGTGTGCTGCTTTAAGGCAGCAACCATATATAGGATGACATCCTTCACACTTTCTGGACTAAAGTAATGATTTATGTGGAAGCTTACATTGTAATTTATGCCTTTATGTACTAATATAGTTTAAAACATTAACTTTGATGATCCCCAACATCATTAAGAACTGCTGTACTCGGTCTTGTGCATGAAACTTGTACTTATAAATGCAATAAATCCAATAAGGATTAAGAACCACAGAAGGTAGAAAGTAGAAGTTAGAGAGAAACATGTAACTCAGGATATATTGGTTACAAGAATGGACGGTGGAATGAATACTCACGTGGCATGATGCCTTGCTCTATGAGCTGCTCCCGAGTTCTCCTCTGCTGCAGACGGAGCTGCAGGACTGTGAAAGAGCAGACACTGAGGTCAGAGTTGAGCCAAGTTCACTCCGGCTTTAATTGTGAAACCTGTTAGATTTCAAATAAAATAAAGTACATACTTATTATTTCCCAATCAATATGCAGCTCCAAAAACTCAGAGTAAACCCGCTCTACAACCACAGACATCCTATTTGCTTCCTGTATGGCTTTTTACGAGTACCACAAGTTTTACAACATCATATTCCAACAGGACGATGCGATTGGCCAAGAGCCTTCCCAAGAAGACTCAATATGGCTGTGTGGGATGCAAATGCATAAAAGTCAAACAAATGCTGTGCAGATGACAGATAAATGAGGGCTTATTGAGGGATGCAACGTTGATATTGCGCAAAACTGGAGATGGTTGATGCCATGAGTGAAGGCCAAGTGAGCCGTTTCAACTGGGTGAATTGTTTTTAAAATGTAATGTCGCACTGGGTAGATGAGCAGACGTCCATTACGCCACTGTGGCATTTAAAAGACACGACTAGCTTCAAGCAGAAATCAATGAGTCCTGCAAGCAGGCCCCATATACAGTACTTGAATGATCATTAGTGTTACTATCACATCAGTGTAAACTGAAGTAAGATCCCAGTTTAAACATTTACAAACATGTGAGCATGGTCATGCTTTTTCAGGAGAATAACACTGCCTCATGCAGAAAAAACTGTTTGAAGAGGAGGTAAATAGGTGATGAGGACGAACGAGGCGCCGGCGTGAAGAGCATGAGGCTGTTGCTGGCACCACTGTAGAGAAGTGAAGTTAGTTTAGCTAGAACTACTCAGTGACATAGGGAAAACAGCTACTCCCACTCAGATATAAACACACACACACACACACACACACACAGACCTGTTCAACTCTCCTGGGACATGCTGCGTCTGTACAGGCCTCTGTGACTCACTGTAGCAAAAATAAACCGGGCAGCTGTGAGAACAAGGCCTGGGAACCAAGAAATGTCGGGGTAGTTAAGGGGGTGGGATGTCCACTTGCATGCAGAGCAGAGTGGATGCTCATGGGCTTCCGTTGGTAGGCAGAGGGACGCAGAATGGCAAGTACCGAGGCAAAGGGTGGGAGGTTGATCCTACTCTCAGAACAGCCCATAAACTCTGGAGCAGAGGACACAGTGTGCGCCTGCCTCGCCTGCTTTGTTTCCTATTACAAACCCAGACAAAGGGTGTAATGGTAATTCCAAGACAGATCATACCAAGAGATTGTAAAAAAATTGCCTCAGTGATTTGTCTCAATAATCATGTCCGCTGTGAATTGCCACAGCCAAGAATGATTTATGACTAAAACTGCATATCAATAACACAAAAAGTTGTCGTCCTGTTCCACAAGGGAATGCAGGGTTTAATCTGACCATCAGTGTGGGTCAGCGGCTCATGCCTGGGGTGCTCCTCACTTTGTGTCATCTCGTGTTTAACCTGAACCCTGGATAACCTCTTGGCGATGTGAACTGGCTCCACTCGCTCGCTCGCCAACAGAGCATAAACAGAGGTTTTTAGGGACATAGAGGAACGGCTTTGCTGAAATCCCTGCCTACTTATGACATCTCTAATCAGACCCTTGTTGTTCTCAACAAATCGTCCCTGGAGGTATCCCATTTTATATGACTTTCCCTTAACCTACAAAAAAATGTTTTGTATTTCTTCAGATACTTCTAGTTCAGACAAAGTTGAATTCAATTCAGAAACAGACATGCTGGGTCATGTTGTCTTTATGGTTATAAATACCTCAGAGTCTAAACAGAGTCTCATTTTCTGCTAGCTTTAAAATCGAGCCATCTATATCCAGAGGTAGACTAAACCACAAATATTCAGATTACCGATACATTGAATTATAAAAACAAGAGCTGTCAGTGGATGACATATTCCTCACCGGCCCCTGCAAACCCGACTGAGCATATCTGCATGGATACACACATAATAAAATAAATAAAGGATCAACATTTTGTTGAAGAAAGTTAAAAGTACATGTAAAAATTATTATAGAAAGAAAACTTAATTTACAAGTACAAAAGTACTGTCTGCATTTAAAGGAGCATAGTTCTGTTTAAAGGAAGGGACTTTATGAAGAAGGTAGGATCTTCACTTCACTTCCTCTTTGCACTCTTCTGTGTCATGATGACAAATACAACCAGTTCCTTTTAAGCAAAGTTCAACACCAAACTGTTGCCATGGGAAAGAAAAGCCAAAGATTAATGTGATGTGTATAGGTATGCTTCAAAGAATAGGAGTCAGGTGTTGCCATGAAATCAAATAAAACGACAACTGTTTTTAATAGGAAAATGTTCTCATCCAGCATTTTGATATACTGTACCGGTATATTTGAAAATTGAAATAGTTTTAAAGATATGCTCTAGATGAATACTGTGTATGTTAGAAATCATGAAGTACCTCTCTCATGTATGTTTGATGTGTTTGCCAAGTTTCATGAAATAGGTATTTAACGGTATTTAAAGTATTTAAGGTACGTATTATTCATGAGTTATGTAGCATTTTAAAAGCATCACTTCTACCATTTTTTTCAAATGCAAATATTTATCTCGACATGCAACATTGTTGCCTCATGAACTGTGAAGTGGCGTGTAAATTATTTGCATAAAGTTGACTTCACAAACATGACCCTAAGTTACCCATATATGATTGCATAACCTTAATACAATTGTCTTAAAAACCGGCAAACCTCTATGTATGTAAGAAAGGAGCCCACAGCTTCTGAGGACCGCAAACAACCAAAATCTGAATATACAAACAGTGACTACAGTTTTGACGAGCAACTTATTTGTATATCACACAAACTACAATAGTGTGAGAGTGCCCATGTAAACACAGGAGGTTAGAGTTGATGAGTATTGTGTCCTAAATCATCCACAGATTCTGTGACCTTTTCTAGGCGTTTGATTAATCAGCCATAAGAATACAATATCCTCTCCTATAAGAATGATGAATATCAATTGTCTTTGCAGCTGCCGTTTCCTGTTACTACAATATCCTGCTGAAGGCTATTGACTGCTGCCAGAAACATTTATATTGACAGAGGTAAAATAGTGTTTAATTCACACAGCTATTCAAGCCAAACAATGGATTTCATGTAGATTAGACATGAAACAGAAAAAGCACCTGATTTGAATTTACCCATGCAGATGGCCGGGGTTTCCACATCGAGGCAGGCCATAGAGGACAGTCGTGATGAGCTTGGCCTCCAGGTCTGGAGTCCCATGGAGCGTTTGGGCCAGTGGAGGAAGCAGAGTCAGGGAGAGAAAAGATCCAGCTCTGCACAAACGACAGCGAGGGCTTGGAACTGCAAGCAGTCCCTCCTCTCTGGCTGTGTGTTGGCCTCAGCTAAGACAGTGTGTGTGTGTGTGTGTGCGTGTGTGTTCAGTCAATGTCAGGAGGAGGGAACACAGCGCTGCTCATTTTAACCCTCGCCAGGTCATCTACTACTTGGGCTCAGTAGACTACAGCAACAGAGCTGAACTTTTGATTTTAGAATTAGTTTAGAATTATTAATTAGCCTTTGTTTTGAGATGTGGTGGTCAGATGATGTTATTTACTACTAACTCTAACAGGAAGTGAGATAAAAGGGAGTCAGGCTAATTGTAATTCATGGATTGGAGTGTCTCAGTGGGACAAGGAGTTCAAACATAAGTGAATAGCTGACATCTAGTCCACCAGAGGATCTGATGTCAAGGTGAAGCTGCAGAGACACAGGATGCTCCGAGACCTCCAGTCACTCCTATTACGAAGGGAACAGAACTGCCGTGTCCTTGATTTAATGTCCAGTTGTGGGATGAAGACATATGCATGTCAAAAAGCAAAAGTAAAATGTAGCTATTAAAGTGAATGGGACAGTCAGGCACTATGTGTTATTAGAGCTCACTGCTGGGATGGAATGATATTAAGCAGGATCATAAAAATATGTGAGTAGGTGGAGCATTTGGAATGTGGATAACATCTTACCACATGTCACAGTGTCTATAAATACACTGTTTTTTTTAAGTTTTTTTTTTACATCATGCAGGTGCCGTTGGCTTCAGAGAAAAAACCACAGATTTTCCGAATGCCTTATACACATGTTTTGTCCTGCAGTTAAGATTTTGTCTTTAAATGTTCACGACTGGTCTTGTTTTATTTGCATATATTTATTTACTTTATTTAAGTTGCACCAGGATATTTTGCTCAACACTTTCTGTTTTACTTTCAGTGCATTTTACTTTGACGTTCCTCCAACATGCAAGAATAAAACCCTTATATTTCATATCCTTCTGTGTACCAGCAGACACCTGGTGCTTTAAAAGCAACATCTGGTTAGCATTACCTCTGATTTACCTACCAGAAACACTGACTGCACATTGTTGATGATTAATTATCACACTCATCCTTTCATGAGAGCTAATTTATGACACTGATTGGTGTAAATATACATTTACATCATTTCTATTTATGTGCGTCAAAAGCTTTCAAGGCCTTCATTTTTAAGAACATTGGTCCATGACCAGTGCATTTTGCTATGTACTCTGTGTACTGTGTAATTGTTCTTCTCATTGTACTTGTTACTGCATTAGAATAGCTTTTTGTGTTCGTGCGAGAAACTGAATCACAGTGATGGTAGATGAGTAATTTCAGTGACACAGAGCCAAACATTGCGCAGTCAGATCCTCCCACTCTGGATGATTAACTCTGCATCATGAGCCACACGTAACCAAACGGTGGCCTGTCTCATCTGTCCTGTTAGTAAAGACTTTCCAACCGTCGTATTACATTATATATTAATGTTTACATGAATATCTACAACATTTAACAGTATTTGACTGGCAAAGAAATTATGACTGATGACTTGGCATTAGGAAGACGAACAAATGAAAAAAGTGGCTGTGATTAATAGAGTACAAAACAGACTTGCATTGCTGTAATTTGTAACAGAAGCCATGAGTCGTCAAAGTGTTGTCTATGTTTGGTCAATTATTTCATTCTCAATGACGTTATTCCCCTAAACTGTTACACCAGAGACTAAAAATAATATTGGGTAATGTATGCTATTAAATGTTATATTTAGTGCAAATACACACACATAAACACAACTATACCCCCCCCCCCCCCCACACACACAGACATGCATACACAGAATGTTAAGATATTTGATTCCTGTTGTGCTGGTGAAACTCCTTAAAATGCTTTTAAATGGATGCTGTAACTTCATCCCACTTGTCATCCACAGTCCACCTTTATCATGTTCTTATGTTATAATAGAAATAATAGAAATAAATAAATTAAGGTGATTCATATGGCATGACCAAAACTACATTACAGGTATTCTTAATCTGTTTCCTGTAGTTATTATTATAATTACTTTTTTAGCAGAGGTGCCAGGCATAATTTTGTCCTTGAGGAAAGACTGTGCTCTTACAAATCACAATAATCCCGGCAGTCTCTTTAGACTCTTGACACTTGGTGCCAAACTATTCGTCAGAGACAACATCTATGTCTTCCTTCCCAGACAAAAAAAATAATATTTAAACATCAAAGCACTTATTAACAGCAAGCCTCATGTGGAGGGCTTCAAACTAACACACACTCAGATTTGCACACATATTTTAGCTCACAATGATTAACTGGAGTTAATTGATGAAGCAATGCAAGAAGAGCAACATTAAATGTCAAACCACTCTTGAAGGAATAGTTCTGCTTAAACGTGTGATGGGCACATAATAATCAAATTCAGGTGCACAGGGAGGAAGGAGTCATCTGTACAGCCCCTCTAAGCTCACGTAGACATTTCCAATGAGAATGAAGACTGTAAAATTCCATGGATTTCCGTGGGTTTTACTGGGTTGATTCCAGGACGAATCCCAGGGAAGATCTGGTTAAGCAGCTAATTTGAAAAAAAATCTGGATGTGCAGCCAAAACGTAACAATGAAGGAGTTCGCTTAGATCTAAAAGTTTTTTTACAGTCCTGGGTTGTGTGTGACAAATTACAGGGTTATATACCACTGACAGCGCAATCCTTAGAAATATTTATAAAGTGAGTAAAAGGTCTGGACGGCTGCCATGATGCTATCTTCAATAAAAGCATAGGTTGTATCGTGTTGCACCTGGAACTAGATTTAATGAGAGAAAATAAATCAAGAATATTCTTCCGTTGTCAGATGCAAACCCAACGTCCTGCACATCGGCATCTAAATATACAAAAATGAACAAATAAAAGAATGTAAAAATAATATAATGTAATAATTAAATAAGAGATATTGGACACCCACAAACATTACATCCCATGAAGGCCTCTGCAGATGGTGGGAAATCCAGAAGGAATTCCCTGTAGGCCTCCATTCTTCTTTGAAGCTACGCTACATGCAGCTGCCACAAGAGGCTAAAAAAAAGCAGGCCTGTAGCAGCTTTGTTCACATAATATCACCACCAAAAACAACTAATTGCGTACCCTTCGCAGAAACTAAATGTACAACTACACGTTTGCCTGTAGGCAAACTACAATTAAGCTTAAGTCCATGCATTAACATACATAGCTAAACATAATTTGTCTTTGCTGTTTTGGATAATTACAGAACCTTAGGCATTCACCCAAATTCCTTCCCACGAGCTCCATTTCAAATATGTTGTCGTGTCAATAAGACTCACAAAGCTTAAAAATCAATGTTTAACTCGTCACTGGAAAGCTATAATGTTGTTGTCCCCCATGACTTCAAAATACCATGGAGCTTAACTGGACCAATTTACCAAACATATGACTAAAACACCATGGCGCAACAAATCCAGTCCGTCCCCGAGTCATGTCACAACGTCATATGCATGGATTTATTCCATTGTTAGTGGTATTTTATTGAAACGCTCAATGACATCTGCTTTTGGTTACTTTCTAATCTTCATGTTTACTCTTTTTCACTCAAAGACATAAATGCAACTCGTTGAAGTTTGTATCCAAAGTCACCAAATACATTCCTGAGTGAGAACAATACTACAGCTCAAGAACCAATGTTATTCTAGTAATATACAGTATGTATTGATGAGGCAGTGGTTTACACAGCTATATCGAACAGAAGAGTTTTAAAATGAGGTAAAATACCTCGTGGTGAAAGAACAGCACAGCGCAGGCACAGAATATGCTGGGAGAAATAGCTGATCGTAGAGCCAGAAGAAGCAACTGGACGAGGAAAAGAGATATTCTCTGCCTGGGTCTGGGGTTATAGCATAATGCCCACAATCTGGTCATCAAGTAAGAAAACAAAAATGTTACAATTGCAGCACAGTGAAGGGCAAGCAACTTCTTTACTTCCTCTCTAACATTCCCTGATTTCAACAGCCATGACTTTCCCTAGTGTAATTAACCCTTCAGTGGTTGTTATTTAGAGCAGTCACACACAAAATGAGACCTTCCTGCTGTCCTCCTGGGTGCACCCAGCCAGCAGTGTGCTCAATAAGGGGTCAGATAGGGGTCAATCACAGACAGAAATATCCTCTTGTTTGCTCGCTGGCATGCTCCATCTCATGTTGTTGTTCTGGGAGTCGGGCGAAGGCTCTGCTTTTTATGTCTCATATCATACTGGATACTTAAAAACAAGTGATAGTTGGTATTTAATGCTGCAAAATGTTGTTAAGCTCATATCTGACAGTGCAGAAGGAAAGGATGGATGGAATATAAAAGAGTTTTTAAAAGGCAATTATTCTAAGAAAAGAGACTTAGGAAATACAATCACGGCAATTCTGCTGACTCGAGGGAAAAGCATCTAACTTGATGACAATGTCTTCACATTGCATTAGATGTATGTGCTATAAATTCAAATTCTATTAGCAGAAACCTGGTTTTTGTGTCTGGCTCAGGCACAGGTCGTTGTGACGATCCCAGCGGAAAATCAGAGGTTAGAAAATCCAGATGTGTGGAAAAAGTCATTAATCCATATTACCTTTATTGAACTGCCTTAAAGAACAGCAACACATAACTTTTTTATGTGGGTTTGAAGTGAAAACATTTTCACAAGATATTTAGAAAGCTCTGCAATAAAAACATAGAAACATGGTTAGATTTTAATTTTAGAGTCACAATTCAGCATGCAGATGCCTCCTGAAAAATGAAACTCCTACAATACACTTAAATCAACACAGTCAGGGTATAATCAAAATATTCACTAAGGGCCACATTGATCATTACACAAATTAACTTAATTATAGCGGAATTGTGGTAAAATTCTTATTTTAAGAGTTTAATATAATGCTATATTCTGAGTTGAACTTTGACACAAAGTGGGTTCCTAAGGCTTGCTTAAGCCCTCTCCCCTTTTTATCGTCTGTCAGATATGCTCCCTCTATTCATCTACTGTCATCTCCATGTAACCAATTTACGTTCTGACTCAACTATGGGAAACAGCGAGGTTACCCTGATTGCAGACATTTCCTTCCTCCACCATTCACAGCAATGCTTGGAATGGCAGCAGTATTTACTCAGGCCCACAGCGGTAAACTGCAGATCCCACACCCACATGGCATGTGCATCATGGCTCCAAAGGCCAAAGGGTTCCTGGGAGAGAAGTTCTTCTTATTTAAAACAGAAAAAAATCCCCCACTGTTTTCTTTATCCAGTAACATGATGCAATTCAGTAATCTGATCAAGGTGGTTGGCATTTCACAAGCCTTTGCTGTGGTTGAATCCACTGGGACCTCTGTCTAGACCCGAGACTAGATTTATTTTGCACAACTGAACGAGAGTGCATTGCCTCCCTAAGTAGCCTCCTCTGGTTTGGGGATCCCTGAAACTCCCCAAATTGTGGTATGTTTGGATCCTAAATCGCTTTTCATGCTGACTTCTAGTGATTCAAGTTGTTTTTAAAAAATCCCCTGTGAGTACCATTCCTTCTAGCTGGAGGTTGTGCTAACCCCTGTAACACTGACAGGAAAAAACAAATAAAATAAAACATGACAATAAATAAATAAATGAATAATATATCGTCATATATAAATCCTTGTGTGCATGCAAGTCAACAAACTACTTGCTACGCAATTGGACTTTTGCGGGTCAATAAGATGGTCTCGCCAGCAGGGGCATCATGAGCCGATGCCTTTTATTTGAGAAATAGAGTAATCACACGCCCATGATAGTAATTGTACCAACAGGCACTTTGATAAATACACTCCTAAATATAAAACTCGGCACCACAAAATGTCAAAATCTTCATTGTGGGATTTTGGAAAGAAACTAAGATATGATTATTATACTATAGATTTATTTACAACTCTACAAATTAAGGTCAAAATCCATTCATTCCAAATAGGGATTGTAGATGGTTGTCAGCCGTTTTGATGGCTCTCATCCACATGTCAGCAGAGATGGCTGGGACTGATTGAATAGTGAAACGGTGTCTAGCACTGCCATCTAGTGAAATAAAAGGAGACAATAATGAATGCCTTTATCTACTTTCCATGTAAATCTATAGATATCTTTCCATTTCATATAGTGACATGAAAATGAATGAGCCGGCAGGCATCATCAGCTACAAGATTTTAAATGCGACAAGATTTGACTTTAAGGATCTGATTGTCTCAAGTAATTATTCACAAAAACAAACCTCGAACCTGAAATGCGCTCTCCAAAAGGAAGGGCAAAAAATAATAGCCATGAATTAATCACATACACAGAGGACAGTCAGCTTTTCATGAGAAAGCTTCTCAGATGGCTCCTTCGAATCTCTGAGGTTAAAATTACAGCTGAACGGTTGCTGTAGAACCACACGGTGATAATTTAAAAATCTTTTCAGTCTGTATTCCCTCCATCAGCTTTTTCCAAATATAGATCTAATTATGAAGCGACAAAAGTGTGATAATATTAGTCAGTGATTCTCTCTCTCAGAGGGGAAAAGTTGGAGTGAATCCTCCATGATTCTGCAGGATATTATCTGTTCTGAAAAGCCCAGATATATTAAAGTAATGGTAACTGAGTGTTAGTGATCAGGATAAGTGTATTTTAATTTATATTCACATTTATTTAACTACATTAAAAATGTTATCTTTATGAAGTGTAACGAGCAGGACTAAATGGTTTACGATAGTACTTTCTGCATATGAGCGCAGCTCATTTTAAAAGAAGCTCATTGTGAAGAAGGTACACTTAACAAATACAACCAGCTAAAGCTCATTCATCTGCATTACAGAAAACAGTCTAAGCAGTATATGGCTAAAGGTTGCCTGGAGTAAGACAGACTAATGCCACTACGGCGAACGGCCCCAGGAGGTGGATTACATGAATGTGGGAGCAACGGATGAAGAATTGATCTTAAAGCAGCAGGCGATAGAAAGAAACTGAGAGGGTTAAATTGTAGCAGGGATTGGGTTTGATGAAGGAGGTGTCCAGGATGACACATGGTGGCTGAAGGATCTAGATACGCTCGAATTATTAGAAATCTCAGTTTATTAAAGTAGACTGAAATCCATCAGTTCTTTTGTTTTTTGAGGCATCCTGCACACAATGAGGAAAATTGACAGAACATGAAGTCAGTAGCAAAGCACAGCTTGAGTTATCATGAAAAACAAGCACTGTGCTCCATGACTTTTCACTTGAATTAAACATCTGGCAAATACAAACCTTTCTGTTGAACTTTCTTATAACCTTTCAACTATTTGCAGAAAAAAACACTTCTGTATCAAAGACTGTCTTAACTCAAGTTTGAATACATAGCAGCTAATTGTGTATTAATAAGACCGAGTGTAGCCACATTTATAGATCACGATGGACTGGGCAGACCTCAAAGGTCAAATTTAGCTCCAGTTTGAAGACGTCTACTTATAAAACAACAAATAGGAAGACTAAAATAGAAAGACAAAGGATAAGGGAACAAAAAGCCTGCTTCTAAAATAATGTCTAAAAATGTCCTCAAAACCTTTTTAACACCTGCTTTAAGCTCAGGAAGAGTTCAAAGCTTTTCCTGTGCCTATTTCTAGCTATAGAAGAATCAGATATTGTGACGACTGTCTTACTGGATGCATTAGCATATTAAGCAGACATACCTGCTGATATGTCAATCTCAGAACACTTCAGCAAAGGTTTAACTGTTTCTGGTGACTTTATTCTGTTTGACGCAGAGCCTCCTGGCTAAGTGACCAATAGATTGTGGTTTTTTATCAAAATCAAGATTCAAAAGAGACATTTTGCATAGTAAATACAGCATCTTAAACATCATGAGATCATGGTAACATGATATATATATATATTGTATGTGTCAAAACTATGTAAGTATTTTTTTAAATATTTTTTAAAAAACATTCTGCTTTCTCATGGTAAGATTAAGTACAAACAATATAAAACATCACTTCACATCGAACACTCACAGCTAACCGTGAACTAATCAGATTTTTGACCAGCATCTCCTTGAGGAGACTGTTTTTAAAAAGACACTACTTCAAAGTAATATCCTGCAGCTGTAGAACCAGGCCATGAAATGGTGATGGTATGGTGTGCCATCGGCTCTGTCTCACTCTTGGTCATCCGTGCAAAGCTTTTGTTACCATGACAACATGTCTCTGCACTCTGCCTCTTGATTGTGTTGAAATTGCACAGGAAGAACAAGGAAACATTTTCAGACACCGAGAAGCAACGATTGAACACAGACAGTCACCACTGTCAGGCCTCTCTCTCTCTCTCTCTCTCTCTCCTTCCCTCCCTCCCTCCCTCACGGGGTTTGCTCTAGCGCTCCAGTTTGCGGCTACATATGGCGCTCAGGATCAGCACTGGACAGCTCCATAGGATATAGGATATGGAGCTGTCCAGTGCTGATCCTGAAGTGCCATCTTTTCCACGGCATTGACTCGGGGAATTTTCTTTATCTTGCCCACTTCGGTTGGTTTTTTTTGGTTTGCGCATGTCCATGACAAGACAAGGTGGTGTCTTTTTGGTTTTGCTTTGATTTTGTATCGATTATCTTTGTTCCTGTGTGATGATTGCATTTGAATGGAACTTTTCCCTCGTTATTAGATGTGTTAATTTATTCCCATCACAAACTTTGGTTCATGCTTATGATTTTTCTCATTTACAGTATGGCTTTATCTCTAACAACTTTAAGTTACAACCTTTTCAAAAAGTGATATCAAAACTGAATATTTTATTGTAATTACTGTGGCGGCTAAAGAGTTAAACAGCATGGTGGTTAATTTTAGCCACTCTATGGAATCCAAAACCAAAGTGAATCAGTCTTATTTTAGACAGTTTAGTCTGTAAAAATGACTTTTTCTACACCAGCTGGTGAAACAAGCCATTTAAACTTATTTTGTTCAGTGTTTATTGCTGATAACAGACTGACATATCAACCAAACACCCCCCAGCTTCTGACTACTGACACCTACAAACAGTAATAGCTGAAAAAAAGGGCCTTGACAGACACTGGTGTGCAGAAAAGCTCATTGACAGTTTATTTTTAGAGAAAACGTTTTAATCTAAAATTACGATTAGTGTTGAAAGACTTATTCCTCTACCGCGAGAGAAATGTCAGTTGTTCTCTTTGATGTCGAATTGTCGCAGCCACGGAATTTACAATTAACTGTTAGGATAGTGTTTTTTTTTCTTGTCTTGTCTTTCTGCATCTTAAACGTTCCTTATAAATAGTATGCACAGTCCCCAAGAATGAAACATTACGGTTCCTTTGAAGTGGAATACAACAGCTTTCTTGAATTTGCATGCAACATTTTGGTTTCTGTTTAAGCACATTTTGCAACAGTAATTGTAATAATACGTATTGTTATTATCATTAGTCGTAGTAGCAGTAATAGGCTAGCACATGCATTACCTCAGCTATTAGCCATTGTGCTGGGGACCCTGGTCCATTCTGTTTTAGATGTGCCTCTTTTCCAGCACCCCTGATCCAAGTGATCATGTTCATCACCAAGCGTCATAATGATCCAGTTATTTGAATCAGGTCTGTTCAAATAGAGAAATATCTAACTCTGTAAGGGTAGAGGGTCCTTTGAAACAAGAAACTCTGGATTATAGACACGATAATCAAAAATCATTAATTTAATAAATCTTACGTACAGACTGTACCTCTCTGCAATTTAACAAGATCACAGCGTGACATCTTCCATTGACTCTGGGATTGAGCTGTGTGAAGTAGAGACATGATTTCAGGTTTAATGAAAAAAATTGGTTCCGACAGTTCTGGGCCCTTCTCTCTTTCTCATTTGTCTTCCTACCATTTATTTCTCACCTTCCTCCTCAGAATCTTCCAACTCACTGCTACGCAGAAGCTATGATTGGTTTTGTTTACGTCCTGATTAGATTTCTTGTGATGGTTCTACTTGTTGCAGAATCATGTTGATTATTTCAACATTCTGTATGAATAATATTGATATCTGAGATTGTGTTCCTTTAGTAAATTAGGAATAAATTGAAAAATTACACTGTGCATCAAAAGGTGACACATTTCTTCAGGGCTGAGCAATCAAATGTGTACATGAATATATTTCAATAATTTGTGTGCAGGGGCTGCTGCGCCTGCATGACAACTTCCTGACTTGCAGGTAAAAAATGTTTTAGCGTTATTCATTCTATCACAGGTAGTATGTAGGAAGATAAGGGTTGTAATGTTGCTCAGTCGAGGAACGAGCCTGATCAAATTTACAGACACTGGGGGATTTTTGCATTTTAGCATAATGAAGATTAAACAGCCCTGAAAAAAACAGCATCAAAATGGAAAAATATAAATATTCGGTGGTGTTTTTTGCCAAAAAGTATGCTCACACATAATGAAAATTACATTTTCTAAAACATTGATGACAGGAGATCAGACAATAATGAACTTATCATTATATCATATCACTTACATAAAAAAAATAAAATTAATGATTTACTCAAATTAAAATGCATGACTTGAGGACATCTCCCTCTCTCTCTCTCCATCTCTCTCTATATCTCCCTCTCTCCCTCCCTCCCTCACTCACGGGGTTTGCTCTAGTTCTCCAGTTTGTCTTGCCCCCCCCCACTCTCTCTTTGTCTGATCGCCACTGGAGTGAATCAGTCTCAAAGGAGTCTTCCTTCCAGTGCAGCCAGGTGCGCACCACTAAAGTGATGCGGCCTTTCACCAAGTCTTTACTACAGTAGGATTCCTTTTGAGTCTACAAATTTCACAAAAAATAACATTTTGTAAGGATAGAAAGGCACAGAGGCTCGTTGTGCGTCAACACATGGGAGTTGGAATCGGTCTCATCCCAATTACGCATGGATTTGTCTCGTTGGCGCGGAAGAAGCGTCCGGATTTATGAGATAATTTCGGAGCATAAAGGTCGGGGGGGAAAGTGAGCAACAATGCGGGGTACCGAGCTGCTGCTCGGCTACTTTCTGGTGAAAGTTATGGCGTGCGACGCGGAGGACGAGCCGGATCAAACAGCTGAAGACTTCATGATGCTGACCGGGTTTAACTCCTCAAAAGAAAGGGAGATCGAAGTTACCGACAGTCCACACATGGAGGACAAGTGCCGAGGCTACTACGACGTGATGGGTCAGTGGGACCCGCCGTTCATATGCAGGACGGGCAGCTACCTGTACTGCTGCGGCACCTGTGGCTTCAGGTTCTGTTGCGCGTTCACAAGCTCTCGGCTGGACCAGACCACCTGTAAGAACTACGACACCCCGCCGTGGATGATGACTGGGAGGCCGCCGCCCAAAGTGGACGTGTCGTTGGACACCGCCAGGGATAAAACCAATCTCATAGTGTATGTAATATGCGGGGTCGTTGCCATAATGGCCCTGATAGGAATTTTCACTAAGCTTGGTTTGGAAAAGACGCACCGCCCACAACGGGAAAATATGTCAAGGTAGGTTATTTGATCAAATAAATTAGAAATGTCCCTTTTTTTATGTCCTGTCACCTCAGTAATGCCCTCTGCAACACAAGCCAGATGACCTCCTGTCTGTTTTATCTGTCAAATCATGTTTAAATGAGCCAAGAGATGTTTTAAGTTACCTGTGTTAGCAAAATAAATTACGTTTTATCACAGTCACCAACAAGTTCTTCATAAAAAGCTGTGCAACAATTTAAAAAAGAAGTTACGTTGAAAACATTGCAGGCTTAAATGTTAACAGTAATATGTCTCATGTCCTCCCTCACTACGTCCATGCATCGTCTCCTGGGTCGACCTCTAGCCCTGTTCCCTGGCAGTTCCATCCTCAGCATCCTTCTACCGATATAGTCCCTGTCTCTCCTCTGGACATCAAAGTCTGTCCTCTCTGACCTTGTCTCCAAAACGTCTAACCTTCACTGTCCCTCTTATTGTCTCATTTCTGATCGAACCTGGTCACTCCCAAGGAGAACCTCAGCCTCTTCATCACCGCCACTTATAGCTCCGCCTTCTGCCCTTTCCTCAGAGCCACTGTCTCCAAGCCGTTTATCATGGCTGGCCTCACCACTGTCTTGTAGAAACTTTCCCTTCATCCTCACTGACACTCTCCTATCACAGATTACACCTGATACTTTCCTCCACCCGTTCCAGCCTGCCTGCACACGATTCTTCACCTCCTTTCCACATTCTCCATCACTCTGCACTGTTGACCCGAGGTACCTGAAGATTATCTTTCCCTAATGTGGGTCATTTCTTTAAAGCTCGACGTGACAAATTAAAGCCAAAGTCAAATTCGTTTTGGACAGGCTGTGATAGTTAGAGGGTAGAGAGAAATGCTTTACTTTTACTTTGTCGTTTACTGCAGCGGGACTCTGGCGTGCACTGCTGTACTTGAGTTTGTTATTTACTGACAGACGTCCTCTCTGACATTGTTCTTCATCTTTCCAGAGCTCTTGCACATGTCATCCGACATCCTGCCTCAGAGCATATGGACGACATTGGACTTGGCCAGCACTATGAGAACATACAAACCAACGTGGTAGCTCAAAGTCTCCGTAAGTCATAAGTCACGTATTACACAGACAGACAGACAGATAGATAAATCTTATTCCTGTGGAACAGGAAGCGGAGGCAGAGAAAATGTTCATGTGGGCTGGTGAAGTAATTAGTCATGTCCCAGCCATTTCTTAACATTCACACCAATTACCCCTGAAAACCTCCTGCTCCGCTGCTCAGCCAGAACTTTCTATATGGAAGAGACTTACACATCACATCACACTATCATCGCTTCGTCATCAACAGCAACACCTACGCACTCCCACGGAGACAGAAGTTTTAAGAGTTAATTGTATGCCTGCTTACTGCCTTGACAGCTCCAGTCAATAAAAGGTCCCTCTGCCTTCTTCAGTCTCTCTCTCTCTCTCTCTGCAAGCTGGATAATTAAGGCAAATGGCATCTCATATTTAAAAAAAGGTTTTACTGACACAGTTAAGTAGAATTTTCATGGTTGTATTGTTCAGTTTTAAATATCTGTTCTAGTTGAATAACTGATGTTCAAAAAGGAAACGACAATAAGAGATGAATTGATGTTTCTTACTCTAGATAGCACTCAAGATGTTTTCCTTTCGGTAAATGTAGTGATTGTGATGTTAAATGGAAGTTTACATGATCTCAGAGTGCTGCGGGTGATTTCATTGATCCTTCAGGAGCGTTTTCTAATCAGACAAAACACCTGGTGTAACCTGCCATTGAAACCAAAACCGGCCTGCTATTGACAGACATGTCAGACAACTTCCCACTTCCATGTTATTTACTATAAATATTGCTGAAGTGAGCAATAAAAATAAACTTCAAGTACGATTCCAGATTCCAAGATTTTATTTTAAAAACTCTGTCAGTTTTGTTTTAGGTGAGATCAACTTTTTACTCCCTAAAATGTGCTCAGGTGAGCTCTGACATGGTGGTAATTAATATTCTAAAATATCTAATATATAACATGACTGCTAATGGCACATCGGGAACCTGTGATTCAAAATCTTTCCAATGGTTGTATTGAAATGCAGAGGCGCAGGTTGTATTACATGAAAATGCAAAGGTCTTGTCAAAATAGGGTCCAAAAATTGAATTTATAATCTAAACCAACGAGATTGTTTCTTTGAGTCAGAAAATATATGGAGAGAAATTTGTGTCAAAAAGATTTGCAACCGCAAAATAGATTTGCAATTTTAAAAAAAGATTGAATCAAGCGTGCAATCGACTAGATTAAGGCTATTTACTGTGGCGACTCCTGGCGGGACAAGTCAAAAGAGGAAGAAGAAGAAGAGATGAAAACAGCAGACAGATGATAGCTGTTTTCTTGACAGTAATTCGTGTAAAACTACAAGGGGTGTAGTTATATTTTTTGCCCCAGGGAGTCGTTCTTTTTGTGTCCACTCCAGCCGCGTTTTCCAGTGTTTGGTGTGACTCTGCCCCAGCTGGAACAGTCACTGCATATAATAGATAGTGGTGCAAGGCAGAGATCGAAAAGCAACAGATGAGGGAAAGATAACGAGAATATTTCAGACTGGCTGTGAGATCTCATTCGTCTCAAGACACAAGTTAAACAGATTGGGTGGCGTAAGTGATAGTGGCTGCTTTGGCTCATGCTCATGTCCTGTTGGCCATGTGAGGACATGGGGCAATTATGAAGTGTGGCCTTGTTTTAGTGCAGGCAGTCAGCCAGAGTGAACAAAGTCTCTGCTCACTGCCAACACTCCACCGGGCCATGACAGTTCATTTCCGAAGAGCGAGATAGAAATGTGGCGTATGTCAGCAGCATTAGCTCTGACAGCAGCAGTGAAATTTAGTCTATCTAGTGTGGGTCTATTTTCCACCTGAATGTCATATACTGTAATCTAAAATGTGAACCCAATCATTCAGCTTTTAAGTAGGTAATTACAGACTGACAGGACATGAGAGGGGATGGTGTTGGGAAGGACGATGCAAAGGACAGGGTGAAGTGGAGACAGTGGATCTGCTGTGGCGACCCATGAGGCAGCTCACAAATAATTGCATGGACAAACTTTGGGTCAACTATTGACTTGAGTGTCTTTTGTGTTTGTCGTTTGTGTTTGTTCTGTTATCATAGTTGCTACTTTTTTTGTCAGCTGCCAGCAGAAAGTAGGACACTTCTGGAGACTTGTAAGGTTAAATACTTCACGGGAAATAAGCAAGTTAACACTCCAGACACACACACGTCTCCCTGGAACTCATCAGAGAGTATTTTGGGAGCTGTATGCTCTGAAATAAATGGTCTTATTTACAGACAGCCTACTTTCAAGTTAGCATCAAAAATATGCTATTATCTCTGAGTTGATATCTTTGCCATTTTTGGCAGACTCCTCAAACTTGCAACATCAAACGCTCTATTTATATTGCATAAATGTGTCCATCTTAAGTATGAGATAAATATACTTGTGGAAAGACTTTTATCTATTTATTTATATCTTTGAAATAATCTAGACCAGTGGTTCTCAAAAGTTTTACACCAAGTACCACCTGAGAAAATACTTGGCTATCCAAGTACCACCTAATGGCCAACATTAAAGTAAAGTAGCGTAGTAGGCCAAAGATTTCATGAAAAACAAGTTGAAAGTTTATTTAATATTTAATATCATACACAGATAGAACATTGTGTTTAAAATTGGAAAATAATAAGGCGTATTTAAATAATAAATCAATTAAAAATGTACTGCATATGAAAATTAAATAAACATTGTAAAACAAAAAATAGTTATTTGAAAATGTACTTAAAATGTAAATAAAAATGTGCTGTGCTGATGCAGCTTGTGCTCATGCAGCCTGGCATCACTTCTGTCAGCTACAATTATGAAAAAAACATTTAGAAAAATAGGGGGAAACATACATTATATATGTATAAGATTGTCATAAACACAAACTTTCCAAAGTACATATTTTATTTGTTAATTCTAAAATGTTTAATAACCAATAACTGACTTAAATACGTGAAATCTTGTCTTTTCTAACAACTCAAGCTTTAAATACTTACAGTAAAACCGGATAATACAGGATGTTTGTTTCTAAGAACAGATTGCTGCCACCTTGAACAACCTCACCTTCTGATCTTACTCTTTACCCCACCCCCCTCTTTGAGATGCGTGGAAGTCAAAGCTGTTTTCTTAATTGTTTCATGAGACAGCATCGACAATTTGAGACTAACCAAATTAATTAGCACAGTAATACATTTCTTGCTGACCAACGGGGAATAAGAGCCTAATTAACCTATTTTCTGTATTAATGATCTGTTTTTATCGGACACGATCCAGACCAAAGTCTAGTGGGATTGATGCCTTTTTTTTTTTAAAGTTTAGAAACTTTAACCACTGAAAATGGTAGTGATGAGTGGATGAACATTCTTTGCATATTTATTTCCAAAGTTGTTGGTGTTGGATATACAGAGGATTATTTTCTTTCCAATTCCTTTGAGCCAAACACAACACTCACAGTAATCTTCAAACTGTTGCCTATGAATTGGTACACACTAATCCCCTCCAAATCTAAATGAGGAGAGGACACTGAACATCTGTTTGTTCTGTCATGCCAGTAGGCAGGGGGCCAGTCTATTTGTTGTGCACCCTTTAATTTACCAGCTGTCTACTGTAGGATTAGTGCAGTTTTACAAAGAGCAATCATGACTCTCCAGCTGGGTCCATAAAAAAACCTACTTAAGGGAAAAAAGATGCCACCAAGTTAGAGCGACAGTTACGCATATCGTGGGAATTTAACATCATGCAACAGAGACTTAGAGGAAACCAACGAAGTTTAGTAAAAACACGCAAATAAAATAATGTTAGGATTTTTCTCAGATGCCTTGGTTAATTACAGATATTACCTTAGTGGTTTAAGGTCATTTGTTTGTACAAATACTAGAAAGAGCGTCTTGTTTATTGTATTAAAGGTGTGTTTCCCCTCCTTTAGATAGCAACCAGATGAACAACATGGCTCAAACATCGATGCTGATAGCCCAGCCGTACCCAGCTATGGGACAAATCACCAGCCCCTATGATCAACAGACGCTAATCGAAGATCTCAACAAATACGCCACGCTCAAGGCTGTGGGTAAGAACATGTTTACGATGAGACAGGAGGACAGAGGAGCAGGTTGTATTTGTAATTTTGCTCATTACATCCACTATTATTAAATGAACCATACTCTCCTTGTGTTAATGAGCATCAAGGTTTATCTGAGTGAACATTAAGCAACAGAATACGTAACCTGAATAATAATTAAGCAAATGCTTATCAGTTAATGGGGCAGAAAAGTCATAACATGTTACATGGAATAAGTGTTTCCTATACATTCATTTATTTGCAGATGGTCACACCAGGATAATCATTTCAAACCAAATATACATACCAAATATTAATTGTTGGTTTATGGAGCTGTGCCTGTCTCTCTCTCTCTCTCTCTCTCAGACACACACACACACACACACACACACACACACACACACACACACAGACTTAACTTTGGTGGACCACCCAGGCATATGAGTGGAGTGCACAGTATATTTGCCATCCCAATTTAGCAAATCTATATTTATTTTTTAACCATCTGAGAGGACGTTGCCATCTGCGATCAATTAACGAGTGGACAAGGTCCCATCCCTCCACCCCTCTCATCTAGTGATGATGACACACGCTCTGCAGATAGATGAAGAGAGAGAGAGAGAGAGAGAGAGAGAGAGAGAGAGAGAGAAAGAAATATCACTACGCTCAAACAAATGTCCTGTGTTGTAAATTAAATGTAAATGACAAATACTTCATGACAGTATGATCAAACAGTCACTGTTATATTTAGACAGTAGATAGAGTAGAGGCTGATACGGCGATGGTACGCTCAACTGGAAAAAACAACAATGTAAATGCTAAATTTACTAGATGACACATTTGATTTTGAATTTGCTGTAACTGTATTAAGTTCATTAAGGAGCTCTCACCTCAAGAACTCTCAAAATAGAGCAGCGTTTGAGGGTTTCTGGGGTTGTTGTAATACTTGGCTATAAACAGGCTTCTATTGCATCCATTTCAGATACTGCAATAATCCTGTTTACGCAACACATCCTAGATGTGTACTGTACTTCAAATTCCTTCCCTAATTAGGAACCTTGTTGGTTTGAGCTGCCATCAAATCTCAGGTTTATAAAAATCTGACTCACTTATAGTCCATCAATGCCAGCAGATGAGAAATGAGAGTTTATATGTAAAAACAAGTGTGTTGTTCTTCCAATTATGTTGTTTATATATATATTTTTTTTTAGCAGCGAAAGCTAATGACAGCTTCTACAGCATCCAACAGCAAGCAATGGAGATGACCACCAAAGGCAGCCTTCCCATGGAAGCCGTAGATATGGAGCCAGAGCCGTGCAATCCTTATAGCCCACCCAGACAGCTGACTCGACACAAGTACAAAAGCCGCAGGAACCACAGCTCCCAGTCACTGTTGTATGGCTCCAACATTGCTGCCAGTCCCGGTCTGCTAAGATCCTGGGACCCAAAGGACATGCTGGGACTCCATCAGAGCTGTGGCCCAAAGAAACTCTGTATCATAGAGAAAGAGGTTCACACAACTCGCTATATGCCTCCACAACCTTACTTTGTCACCAACAGCAAGACAGAAGTGACTGTATGAGGGGATCTGTGAAATATCAGGCTTAAAGTCTGTATTCAAGAATACATCTACTGCCTGTAGCTGACTAAAAAAATCACAGCTTGAGCAGCCTGTGATTTCAGATGAAATGCTTTACCAGACAATGCATAGATAGCTTGAGAATGAACAGCCTGGTGCTATTTCAGGATCCCAGGATGGTAAATTCGGCAAAATTGTGCATTAGATATATTGTTTATTTGGAACTAAACAGCCAGTAGTTCCCAATACAGCACACAAGTGAATCAGAAACTTAAACGAGTATAACTGACACTCTGAAAGCTCACAATGGACCGGTTTCATGCCAGGTAATTTTTATTATTATGTCCCTAACAGAAGTCATGTTCAGTGAAGGTTTAGAGGACCAATACTTAAATTCTCAGCTTTATTACAAAAACATTCCAAATCTCATGCTTTGGGCTATTTAAAGCAGAGGACAGGGCTGCACCCACAGCGAATGCACAAGTGAGAAAAGGGAACTGTTAAAGACGTACTCGTATCATATATCCAAATCTTAGCTGTTCCAACCCAGTTGAATGCACAATCTGCTGAAATCTGTATATCAACTGCATCCGTGTTGCACATTTGATGAAATCTGTTATTCACGCTGTACTCACTTATTCAGAGGAGATATTTATTCACAAACAATATAGTGACTACCATTGAATGTTCGTATTCTGTGAGTGCAAACTGTTTTAAAAAGTTTTAAGATAAATGACACCTTATTTACACAAACACATCTACTATAAAACCTTATGTGCTGAATAATAATATATATAAATGTGAGAACACTGCCCCATGATAGAAAAAATTATTACAATATTATTATCTGATTACCCAAGTGCTCTAATACATTTTTTGTGTACAGAACAGAGCTACTTTGTTTCAAGGTGTCCTTTATTAAGATATTTTCATCACCTCTATTTTGGACAATGTACACTTTATTTCCATAAGGTTTTGTACTGTAAATCCATTTGTTGCCAGTGTGCAAGCAAATACTTCAATCTCTTCTATTTCTTAAATTGTTTTGTTGTATTGATAATTGATTAATTTTAAATTGTTTTGATGCAGTCAAGAAAAGTTCAAGGTTCATGAAATATTTTCTGGATGTGAAAACTTACGGCTGCTTTCTATGGTGATCCAAGGTTTCTGTAAATGAATGATGTCAGCTAATTTTTCTGTATTAAAATTAGTGGACTTTCTTCCCCTGTCAGTTGAATGTGAAATAATTCCAGTAAGCAAAAGCGTCTAGCATTTTGTAAAAGGGTTGTTCACCTGAGTTACCGCTGTCTTTGCAGCTCAGTAGAAAGCATTGAAAGGTCGATGGTCAAGTGTGTATGCAGTAAAAAAGAGAGCCTATAATCACAATAATAGAAAACAAATGCTGTCTGTAGCATTTTTTGGTGCTGAATGTAACAGCTGTTGTTGTTTTCTTTGGCTAATTCTGATTCTAGCTGTTGTTATCACCAGTACACACCACACCAGATGGTATCATTACAGCTCGGAAGTGCATGCAAGCACCAAAAGCACTCATTCAGCTGAATATGCTATTTAAAGTTTATTGCACTTCCTGTTTTATTGTACTCCAGCTATAATAAGTGGTGTCATTATATTGGCTATATTAAAATTATTTTTTATAACTCTTTTGTCTTCAGAATTTTCTAACGGCATTATATGGTTGAGATGCTGCTTTTAACTCCGGTTGAATCATCTCACAGCTAAAGTACCTGTGCCAAGGAAGGTTCTGTTTTCACCCATATGTGTTTGCTGACTGGTTGGTCAACAGGATTATGCAAGAACTGTATAATTATTTTAACAACTATTGGGAGGATGCATCTAGTGACAAAATAAACTCAATTAAATTTAGGTGGGGATCCAGACTAATGGGTGGATATTTCGGGGGGTTGATATATATTATCTATAATAATCTGGATCAGATAGATGTTAATGTTAATATTTTTTCTTTGGAGGGTAGCCTACTGTGAAAATAGTTGTAGTTCTATCAGATCTTTGGTTTGAACAAGCCTCTGAAAACACAACAAAAAAAGAGATTGGGGGGGGGGGGGGGGGGGGTCAGGAGACATTCTTGTTAATTAGAAAATTATGTTTCCTACCACCCGAATGGTTCCCTCTGGAAATTAAATTGGTACAATAACCTAAATCAGTCAGACATATGAGTCATAGCCAAGTCCTGATGTGTGAGGAGTCTTGATACTATTTTATATTCTCAAAGTGTGAATTTTATTTTTTATTTTTACAAAAATGCAACCGGTTTAGATTCACCCAGTTTAGGTCCAGGCCAAACATTTGGGGTCATTAAGGTAATTATGCTAGACTGAGCTGACTCTCACTTAATAGCCATGCTCAGGGTGGTTTTTAACAATAAAATAAATAAATAATAATCCAATTATGAGGGGAATGAGCTGCTCGGTGGAGGTCTGCGCTCTCTGAGTACTTTTTTTTAGATAATATTTTAATTTGGATTGAGTTCAGGTTGAGTTCCGGTTCCTTGGAATCAGATATTATTTGTCGCTTTGCTCTGCTGCTAGAATAGAATAGAATAGAAAGCCTTTATTGCCATGGCATAGTAGCTACACAATGAGACTTAAAGACAAGGACTAAGGACAGATCTTTTCATGCACTCTGCCACTTGAGCAACAACATGAGGCAATCGGTCACTCTGTTGTGACTGTGTGTTCTTTTAACAGAGGACATATGAAAATCCACAGCAGACATCACTGGCCACATTTTCCACCATACTGCAGTCAAGCTACATGGATAATAGTGGATCAATTCCTGCCATATAGCTAGATACCAGCAGGGCCAGAATGGGCTGTAAATGCATCATATTAATCCATTCCCCACACTAAGACAGGGTAGCATAGCCCGGATCATTGTGCACTACAAAAGCAAGTGAAACAGATTGGTGCAAAATCTGAGCATTTCTGAAAGGAGGCACACAGAGATTAGGGATTTGGAGCTCATCAGACAGATGCCTCCAAAACCACCAAATACTCGTGTCTATTTGAAGCCTGAAGAAAGGTCATGTAATTCTGGGACAGGCTGATTTTTCTGGGTTGAAAATCTAATACTGTCCTGAACATCATGTTATCATCGCTCCAGTATGGCTTTGAATCCCATCATGCAATTGGTATAGCAAGCCTGCATGAGTTAGAGGCGCTTTGTTGGAAATTGTACACATAGTACATTATTGCAATTTGATATAAATTACGCTGTAAAATGCTGCATGGGGAGCCTAACTAACAGAATATAATCGCAATTGAAAAAACAAGAGTCTAGTGACAGGCACTGTCGGCAGAACGTTTAGTGTCACCACAGTTAATTAAGAAATGTAATGGAGAGGGTGATATGGTGAGGGGTGAAATCTATTATCAGATTTGGTTTAATAAAAGCGAAATACGTGAAAATACGTACAAAGAAAGCAACAGATTCCTTGATGTAATTTAGGAATTGAATATCTCCTCTATTCCTCTGACAATGTCTTCTTTGTATTCAATGAATGCTGACACACAATCTCGACACAGACATGGCTAATACGTTTCAGCCCCTTTATCTTTTCAGACGTGAAGCATTTCTTATTACTTTCTTTAACATTCATCCTATGCCATCTCAAATGGCATCTCACCTTTGCCAAGATCCACTAATCAACCACAAAGCTGTATTCCCTGCAGATGATGAGAAGCCCTGCACCTTCATTTATATGGCAGCCAAATTATTTTAAATGTAAACTAAAAAGACAAATGAGAAGATGGAACAACTGTCAGCGAGCCTGTTTACACAGCAAAGCCTTTTTTTCTTCTTTTATTCTGAAGAATCATCAAAATGGTATCTTCTTGAAACAAGACTAAAGCTTGTCAGTGGATGTGAATGACGTCGGCACAGAGGAGAACAATCTTCAATAGACCAGCAGTGCTCTCTATTGGCAAGAGAAAATACAGCTGGAATTAATTCTGCTTTGTACTTGGGGATCAGGGAGGTGGAGCTTGGTTGGTTGGTAGGAAGTAGGAACACACAAATATCAATCAGGGTCTCAGAGGGAGCAGTTTGGTCGTTTCACCTGATGCGTGTCACACGTCAATTTAGAAAGACATGTTGGAGTATATGCTGGAGGTGAGGTCTTAGGACCTCTCCTCGCTTTGATGGGACACTGTGATAATATGGCTTATTAATTTAATTGCTAAATACCGGTATTTACTTTTGTTGCTCTAAATATGTGGGCATATCATTTTATGTGCATAATTAAAATGTATAAAAACTTAAAGAACAACATTGCACATAATGCATTTCTCTTTATATGTAACACACATTTTATATATTCAAGGTAATGGTAAGGATACATATTTTATTCAAAATTACCCTGTTGGTTAAACATAATTAATGCATTGATAATATTGCCTGTTTAATTACACTTTAACCACAATGGAAATCAAGCATAGATCCCAGTTTTGTCTGTGACTCTTGATAAATAAAGCTCCATTAAAATCAAAATCATCAAAGAAGTGATTCCTGCAGTTCTGCTGAGTGTTAGGAAAGTAAAAATAGTGAGGTTAATCATGCACAATGGCTGCCTGATAACAGTTTGCATAATTACTGCAGAAGAGCCCAAGCGAGGGTATATTCAACATGGCAGGTAGAAGGTCAGTCAGTGTTATCTGAATTTGGTTGTCCCTTAGAGCACGACCAGTTCACGGTTGTCTTGATACCAAGAAGAAGAGTAAACATAAAGTTAGTCATTACAATCATAGATGTGATTAGGACTGGACCTCTGTTACTGACCTTGTCCTGCACTGTCAAATGATTGAATAGAGCAGAAATTGCACTGACATTGCCGTTTTTATGAAATCTTTTACAAAACTGTTGTCATAGTGCAGATTATATACGGTTGACTTTAATCAATTAAAACGTATAGAAATATGGAGACTAAATTTAGGGTTCAAGTGTGAGTTACAGTCAAATACATTGTTAGAGTCAAATACATTGTCACCAGTTGTCAAATGCATCCTTTTTAAAAAGGTTAAATAAAAAATTATGTTAATTAGTAAAATAGAAAAGTCATAAACTCAAATGTCTTTTGTACTAGATTAATTTTTGAAAATCGTTTTATCACTATATCTATACAGAAGATGTACTCAGTGACAGTTTAGTAAATGCCAAAGGCCAGTAACAATAAATACCTTTCTGTTTTGACAGTAAAGTAAGTGTGGCATACCTTAAGAAAAACTGATGTACAAGAAGGAATATAGTATTTCTTAGACTACTACTGGAGTATATTGAAGTAATGAAAAGTTCTCATTTCACGTGCTTTTTAAGTAATTATTTTGTAGAAAATATCAAAGTTTGTAAGTATAGATACATTAAGTTAGGGAGTCCAGTTAGTACAGTGGGCATGAATGGGTTAACATATTCAGTGTACCCGAGGGTGACTCCATTCTGCGTGCAAACATTTGCACAAGGATCACTCATTCAGGATTTCACAGCCTGTCCACCATTCACCAAGATCTCTCAGATTAAAGGTAACATCATTTAAGCCTTCAATCAACCAAATATTGAGACAACATTTTGCATTCTGAAGCAGTTTGATTGAGTGTTTTTTCTGATCTATTCACAGCTGGTATGCAAGCCATTGTGCTGTTTGTGGTGTGGGTACTGGGAACATCACTGGTGTTGCTAGATCCCAGCACCGCTGCGGAGAAAGTTATCGAAGAGCCTATTCCATGTTCTAAGGGATGCACCTGTCTGCTTGATGACTACAGTTTAGAGCTCAACATGTACTGTAGTGCTCGGAACTTCACTCAAGTCCCATCTGTCATGCCCTTAGCCACTCATTCGATCTGGCTGGATGGCAACTTGTTCACCTCACTTCCAGCAGCATCTTTTAAAGACCTCACTAACCTGGATTTTCTGAATCTGCAGAGTGGCCAGCTGGTGACGCTTGACGCTCAGGCTTTCAAAGGTCTAAGGTCTCTAGCACACATTCACCTTGAGCGAAATCGCCTTCGAACACTACCAGCTACAACCTTCAATAATACACCTAACCTTGCTTCACTTAGTCTGCATAACAATCAGCTTGCCCGTATTGAGGACAAACTGTTTGCTGGACTCTCACACATGTGGTTTCTAAATTTAGGGAGGAACTCAATAGCAGTTTTACCTGAGACAGCTTTCCATGAATTGCATGGTCTACGGGAGCTTGTTCTTGCGGGGAACAGACTTGCTTATTTGCAGCCACAGCTTTTCCAAAATCTTGCTGAGCTAAAGGAGTTGGATCTGACAGGAAATCACCTCAAGGTAATTAAAGCTAATGTGTTTATTAAACTCACTAAACTACAAAAGCTTTACCTGGCTCAGAATCAGATTGCGACCGTGGTGCCCAGAGCCTTTGCTGGCATGAAGTCTTTAAGATGGCTGGATCTCACCAACAACAAACTGACATCTCTCCATGAGGACACTTTCTTTAGTCTGCACAGTCTTCATGTGCTGCGTCTTTCCAACAACTCTATCAATGGAATAAGGCCCCGGACTTTCCGTGATTTGCAGTACTTAGAAGAGCTAAGACTCAGCTTCAACAGGATCCGAGGTCTTGGGGAAAGGATCTTTGAAGGGCTTGGTCATCTGGAGGTCTTAGAGCTTGAGCACAACCAAGTACAGGAGGCACAAGTTGGTACTTTCACAGGGTTGTCTCATGTGGCAGTCATTAACTTATCTGGAAGCTGCTTCCATAGTCTGCCAGACCAAGTTTTCAATGGTCTTTCAAGGCTACATAGCCTCCATCTGGATAGAGGTTGTCTAACAAGGATCACAACTCAGGCTTTCCAAGGACTGTCTAGCCTACGGAGACTTTTCTTGCAGCACAACAACATCTCTGTGGTGGAACGCCAGAGCTTTGTGGACCTGGTGGGCCTACTGGGACTAGACTTGAGTTTCAATAAGTTGGAGATTCTCTCAACCCATACATTCTCTGGTCTTAGGAATCTGGAATATTTGCTCTTGTCCAACAATGACTGTCAACACTTTTTGCAGAATAGCACAAAGCAGTTACTCCCAAGGCTGCGCTACCTAGACCTGAGAGCTAATCATTTGACAAGCATGATCCCTGATTTCCCAGGGAGTTTGGAGAAACTGTTACTGTCTGGGAACCGGTGGAAATGTGATTGCAGTGCCTTCCCACTCAGAAACTACAGCTTGAGGAATCCGTTGGTGATACCTCGTCAAGTGGAGACCCATGCAGAGGGTGAAGAGCCTGACACAACAATCACCATATACAACAACATTACATGCACAAGCCCGCCACGCATAGCTGGTCAGGACTTGCGGGACATTGAGAGTGAACTCTTCCAAAGCTGCTAGACAAGCACAAAATGATGTTAAGGGATTGTTTGCTACCTTTTGTACTGTCAACAATGTAAATTCAATTACTTTCTGATTTTATTTGTAAAATGATTTCACATTTACGATTTACAATTAAAGGTCTTAAATATGACTAAAAATGGTTTCAGAATGCTTAGAATTGAATGACTTGTGGGAAAACTTTTAAAGTTTGTGAAATCCCACTGTAGAAAAAGGAGTATTTTACAGAATGTACAAAGCTTTGAAAAAAGGAAAAAACAAGCAAACCCCGCCCCGATGTTGATACTCTTTGAGAGTTATGTGTCTTCACAAATCTCAGTTTCAACAGTATAGAATTGGATTCCCAACTTGAGCTTGGATTCCACAAAATATTAAAAGGGACAACTTAAAACATGAACATGTTGTATTTCTTTGCATGACAAGACTCATTAATATAATGGAGTCTTGCAGTCACAAGTTTGGATGTCACGCAAAGGGAATGGTACATGGAGTGTTCCTGTCATTGATAAGTTCCAGATATTTTGTGTTCGTTTGTGCTTGGCGTCTCCTTTCTAATACCGAACATAGACTCAGACATTTTCACTGGTGTTTTATGACTTCAATAGAATCAGGAACAAATCCACTGTCAGTGTCTATTAAAAGTATTGAGCACTGAATGGTTAAATCTTTATTCAAAGGTTAGGCTGCCATCTGCTGGCAGAGATGATGAACGGAGGAAATTTGTTGCTGCAGGACTGAAACACTTGGTTTGATTTTTGAACAAAATGGCTTACGTTGTTAGCCGGTTCTGTTCTCTTAAAAAGATTGCTCATCTTTCCAAGGCACCCTGTCTTGTTGTAGCTCTGCAAGGGGAAAATATTACACCAACATGTATAATAATTCACTTTCTATCATTTCTATCAATTTCACTAATCTATCATTTATTTGAACTTATTTAGGCTGTGCCTCTCCTCCAAGCCAAACATTTGTGTTTCATATTTGCTTGCTTGGCTCCTGAGAGCTGGTACACCATTGTGGAACATGAAGCCAAAATGCTTGCAGCAGCATAGAACCCATTCCCAGTGATTCAGATCCACCAGCTGGCATTTTCTCAATGTCTGCTTCTAAAACATAAATAAAAATTTCAGTTGCTCACAAGCAGCTAAATTTATGTAATATTGATAAGTCACTGTTATGTAATGGAATCTTCCGTTACTTGGAAAACATTTATTTTATATTATTTGTGAATTGTATTTGAGACAAAGAACATTCACACATTTCAGATGAAAAATTGTTTTAATTCTCAAGATGATAAAAATAATTTGTGAACTCTGTCAACCATTGCATAACTTTAGTGTAACAATTTAACAAACTAGTAATACACTACAGAAATATGCAGTACACAATCGTCAATGTAAAAAAGAAAAATCTAGTAATCTAAACCTTGCACCTATTTTTGTGTTCACAACACAAAAAATAAATATACTAACAGAATCATTTCTACAATTATCAGTAGAGACTTTCCTACGTATCCATACAATTTGTCATAAAACAAGGGACATTTTTAAATCTATAAATAATGCCTAAACCCATTGACATTTAAAGAATAAATTGATGCAATGTGGCTTCCTCAGATATAACACATTCTCCATCAAATCAATGCATTATCCTGAGAAAAACATTTCTATCCTTATAAATCTGCATCTCGCTGACAAATAGAAAGTTGAAAACTTGCATCTGGTATAGTTCTAATAGATTTTATTGAATAGCAGTTCACAACTAGATGCTACATCATAATGACTTTACTGCGCTCCATAATATCCAGTGACCTATTCATTGAATATCTAATTTAGAACAATACATTCAATATTTCAGGGCATTAATGTTAAAATAACATCTACTGAAGTTCTCTAAAGTAAATATGGAACAACTGGTTCCACATTCAGATTATTTACTTTGACACTATTATTTTACTTAATTTGAACAGCTCCATACATCATAGTCATATACATGTACAAGATTGCATAAAGTTTCAGGCTCCATTTCCATTATATTAAAAACAAAAAGACAACACAACAACTAACAATAATGCAAAATAGATAAACTATTCCAATACAGAGCGTAATCACACATCTATTAATGTTCATTTACAAGAACCTTCATATTTGGTGCTTTTCCTTGCAAACAATTCTTGGTTGGGATCAAAATATTTTAGTCAATGGTTTAGTGCTGTGTTATTGTTGACATTATGGCAAATACAGACTAAAGGAGATGATTATCAGTCAATTTTAACTGCGTCACATTGTAAACGTCATTTAGCAACCATACTGTGGTCCACAAAAATATTGTAAGGCACTGAAATTTTGATTCTAATTAAAATTTTTGCATTTGTCACCCATCAGCGCACCTCAGACATACAATTCTAAATACCAATCAACATTTTGCAATTATTAAAAAGGCACAGATGCATTAAAAAATGTACCAAATGTAAAGAAATGTAATGAAATGCAAGCTGTGAGTAACTTTCATTTCTTTTTAGAAAGATTTGGACAAGTACACCACGACGGAGACCAAAGGCTGACAATAATTGATCATTTTAATTATGTCTGTATCTGCCATTAATATTTGCAACAATCATCAATTTCCCATAATTCAATCAAAAACTAATTTGGACCAGTTTAAAGCAATAATCAGAAAACAGCACCTTGCGGTTACTGCTGGCCTTTCACACCAGCAGATAATGCGTAACCACCAATTTCCAAAGTGAGATTTAGTGACGTAAAATCCAAGAATCAAAACAAAACAAAACTTCAGAACAGTAGCTGTAATGAAGTTTATATGGCCACGTCAGAAGCAAAAATGTCATTCACCTTTGACATTCCTTCACTGTAGACGACATTTAAAGTGACACATGAATCTTTGCTGAGGGTCAGCATGTGCTCGTCAATATTGCGCTACCCTGCCACAAACGTCATTGTATACTTAACACGAAATCAAATATACAAATGCGCATTTTGGAAGGATCTGACCCATGCATGTTCGATCATTTGTGTATAACTCACTATACCTAACTTTAGATAGAAAAAGACGCCATTAATAAATGTTAATTACATTTCTTTTATTTAAGGTACTAGGTGATTATAAAAAAAAGAAGAAGTCAAATTAGGTTTCTCATTGAAATAAAAGAAATGATGAAATGTCTTCAAAAAAAAAACTGCAGTACAGGTCTTTGGTAAAACTGCAAAAAAATGGGCTCACGTCCATTAATGTTGTAAGAAAATGGCATTAGCGTAGTCCTGAATTACTAGGAGGATATACAATATGTCTGACTGAATGAAATATCAAATTAAAATACCAGCAAAAAAAGGACATCCTGCCAATCACAACTTTGTTATACTATTATCTAGATGGCCTTGGTGTGAGGGGAGACACCTGTTCAGGCTCATCTGCCCGAGAGACATTTGAATTCTGTTCAATGGGAAATTTTCCCTGTAGAATACGTATTTGGTTCATTAATAAATGATCATACTAGCATCACTTTACTCAGATTCACAGGGAAATTAAAATAGACTAGAGGGCCCTGTGAAATTAGCTGCATGATACACTGTTCTCTAGTGTATCCAAACCAAAACGCATTAAACCAATTTAATAAAACTAAATGATACGGGACAATCGACAGCAGTACAGGTCTGGTGACATCATTCTAAGTGACATAGAAAAGTACTGAAACTTTGACTCAAAACATTTACAAATTAATAACTCAATCAAATTAAGATTTAGTCAAATTAGATACAGTTGACAGATTATTTTACAGTTTCTAAAATCTGAGCTGCAGATGCACAACAACATTCAAACATCTAACTGTATAACAAGAAACATCTTTTCCAGTAGCAGCGAAGCTCAGAGAAATGATTAGGCCTTTACGACACTAAAAAGACATTAATACAAATACTCTGGCAGTGACAGTGCGTCCTCTTTTGTTAAAATCAGTTTTGGAGTTGGATATTTTATTGCATGACATGCAATGCCAAAAATGTTTAGGCTGCTTTTCTAATGTATTCAAGTAAATGCTGAAATAGCATAAACTTAAAAAAAAAATATATATTTCTCCTCCGAGTTTCTTAATTCTTAATTATGTGAATGTAAACAATGTGCCATCCTATATTTATACTGTAAGTAGCAAAAGGTGAATCTCAAGACACATGATTCTCTATTGAATTAAAAGTAAAAGTAAAAAATATATTTTTAACACAGTCGAAGGTCATTTCAATTACTGGAACCAAATCACAAAATCCTATCAAATAAAACTGATTACTAGTAAACTGCGGAATCCTTCAATCACTGCAGAATTGTTACAGTAACAAATTAAAGTTCTATAACACAGCATTTTTATTTGCTGCGTTATACATCTGCGTGTCCTCTGTTTGCATACTCTCACATGATAGATTGAATAAGTTAAATTCAAAGACTGAAGCTGCACCAAAAGAGCACCATGACCAAGGAACGAGATGGTGTGAAGTTGGAGAGGAGCATGGAGGTTTATTTCTAAGGTCGAAGTCAGGACACAGGTACCGACAAGGTTTGTTATCGATTACCTTCTGCAGAAATACTTGCTGGGATTGGGCAAAATACACTGGTAAATATCTTATATTTATATATACACATACATTGTCAGAAACATGTCAATGCTTCTGTAATGTCAAAAAAGACAGATTATGCAGAAAGCTGTGGACAAGTTTCAACTGACAATTCTAAACATAACATTTTCAACTCAGGCAAGGCACTTTAGAGTTAGAGGCCGATATGTTCCAGACATGGTGAAGAGGCTAGATTTCTACAAAAATCACCATTTCAGGCGTTAAGCAAACACAATACATGCTTCTCTAATGGCTAGGCTATATAGAGCTCTACAAAACAAAACAAAATTGACTGATTAACAACCTTGACATGTAGCATGTGCCTTACCAACCTTACAGCTGCTGGTTATGCCTATAATGCAATTTAAATTTGCATTTATGTGATTGAAATTTTATAAATCGAACTAAGAAAGTAGAAACTATTAAGTACGTTTTCTACGAAATCCTAATATGTAGAACCATGCCATGTTTTAATAGGAAACAGGAAATATTCAAATTATGTTTCACAGTACACACAAATGCTTCAGACATTAGCTTATATATAAAAAAAAAAATGTAAAAAAAAGTCTCAAAAGATTACCTAAAAAGCAGCTTAAAGCAAAATTTCTAGATACCCTTTAATAAAGTCCCAAGTCTACAAAGTGCTTTAGTAAAGTAAAGTAACTTCTTTAGAAAATTGGTCAAAATAATGAAGCTAGGCTGTTTGCATTGGAATAAGTTGCAAATTGGAGTGGAAAGAAGAACACTGAAACCTTTTTTTGAAAAGACGTCCTTGTTTAGCTTTACAGATGGAAGCGGCTTCAGCAGCAACTTTTAACGAGTCTGGATGATGATGATGATGATAGGCTATCCCAATCTATTCCTCTTATTGTGTGAAATCCATTAATTCTTGATTTTTAATTAGTTCCTCTTGATCTTTGAGTTTTGCCCATTTTATAATAATCAACAGACTAGAGTAATTCTTACATTTAAACAGTGATCTTCTCGCATTACCGCAAACTACTGTGGTAAAATATCGAAAAATGGCCACGTCTTTATCCCCCCCTCCCATCACCAAGGTGGAATTTTACAATTTAAAATCATACTTGCAGGTCCCCTTGACATAATTACAGAGGAAACTTTATCAAAAATCTTCCCCCCTCAGTATGATGGAAAAATGTGCTAATACAAGTGCATGGTTTCTTTTTTTTGTATTTTAAAAAATAGATAATCTTTTTTTCATTTAATATATAATACGAACATTACAGTGAGCAAGTTTTCAATGGTAGGTATATAGGTTTACTGACGACTTCAAATAACTTCAAATATACTTCTGCAGTCTCTCCTGAAATAAGTGGCTGAAATATATTCAAATTTGCCCTGGATGGATATTTAGTGCATGAAGAAAAAAAAGCAACTTTCAGTTGTCGAATTTTATCCACACTAATTTGTGTGAAGCAAATGTGAGGTTGGCAATGAATAATAAAGCTTTGTTTGCAGAGAGCATGGCTGCACTGTCTACGTAACAAACTCATAACAAAGGGGAAGGAGTGCAGCAAGGGAATTTAATATTCTAATTTCAGTGCTATCCGTTTGACCAATGTCCACATAAAAAGAACAAATTTGTTTTTGAATAGCCTGCACACAATCTGATTTGCAATACTATTTGTTTTATCAGTCAAATATCTAAATTCTAAGAGAATTCAAATCACTATGAAACAGACATTGCTATTTAGACGATGCATGAGTAGTTCTTCAAGGGCTAAATCTTTAATTTGTACCTTGAATTGTACATCACCACTTCAATATTTTTGTTCTACAGTAGGGACATTCTGTTTTAGTAGGTGCACAGTTCTCACAGAGTACATAATGTTGGCAAGGCTGCAGAACAATGCAACGATCATGCTTTTGGCAAACTATACATTTCTTTGACTGAAGCTGATATATTACCTGTTGGAGAAAAAAAAAAGAGCATCAGCTGCATCTTAAAAAAACCGGTTCATGCAGTCTTTTAATGAGCATGCTTGATGACAAAATGTGAATCTGAATGCTAGCCTATGTGTACATGCTACAAATTCCATACTGCGTGTGAGCTAGTCTTTCTTACCCCGTCTATAAGGTCTAGGTCATTACGCAGCTGACTCTGGATGGAGTGAAGCTTTGTCAAGGGGAGTTGATCCAGCTCTCCATAGCTTCGTAGAAGAGGTCTTCCAGGGGTGCGACAAAGCACATCAAAGTCCCCTTGGAGTTCTTTCAGCTTGCGCTCCGTTTCTTCCCATTTCTGTTCTGCCAGTTGTCGCTCTGCCTCGGCTGTTTTTGCCTGTTCCTTTGCTTCATGAGCATCTTTCTGGCAAGCTTCACAGGCCTGGAACAAAATTGAGCCTCGTAATTAAAATAATTACACTTTGCCAACATGCATTGCAATAGGAGCTCATTTGTAACACTGACTTGTTTAACCTGGTGCCAGGCCTCCTCCCATTGTTTGATCTTCTTCTTGGCTTCGTCCAGCTCTCTAAAAAGACGAGCTAAATCTGCACTGCTGGTTGTGGAGGTGAGGCTGCTGAAAACTGGAGACGGACTCGGTGAAAAGTTGCCACTCACAAAGTCCCAAATGTTGCTCGCCCCTCCATTCAAACCTGGATGAATGACGTTTTCAAAATGTAAAACCAATAATCAGTGTAAAGATAGTTGAATCACTCTGTGCAACTGGAAAATGGCGGTAAATACCCCCTATCAGCTTACCCAGCGAGTTCTGAGAGGAGGAGGTAGGCGTTCCCAGGAGAGCATGCTCTTGTTTGGCTAACATATTTGAGGGTTGATTTTGCTGTGGTAATGCCCCAGACAGCAGGGACTGTGACAGAGACAGGGAGAGGGAGCTGAGCGGGGAAGTGGACAGCGATGACGAGGAATTAAATGAAGACGATCTGGCCAGGGAGCCGGGAATGTTCACTGGAGCTGATCCACGTAGCATGCGTTGACCTGAACGGACAAAGGTTGCTACTGTTAATATAGTGTGCTAGGAAATGATAACAAATTCCTTGATAGCCAATAGGGCAAAAAGTTGGAAGGAAATTAGGTGCCCTTACTCGCCAGGCCTACACTGTTATCTTGCTCTTCTAACTCCTTATCAAGAGATGCAACATTGATGTCACTAAAGTTGAGGTCCAGGGCAGATCCTGAGGGAGAAGAACACGCGTGGTTGACATCTGACACCAAAATACAGAGCCAGTCGTCAGCTCAAGTGCCTGATGTTGATTTAACAGACACATACCTATGACAGACTCGACTGTGTTGCTCCCCGGGTAGAAAGGAGTGGCTTTTGCATTCATCGTTGATAAGGTGGTTGGTGAAGAACTTTCTGAGCCAATACTAGAGGCTAAGCTGGATGTTATACTCGAGGTAAAACTTGATGCCAAAGGGTTCACCACAGAGAATACAGCATTTTGTGTCTGAAACAAAGAAAAGCACAGAACACATCGGTGTGATTCATATCATTCAGTATAATTCTTCAAAGCTAAGAAACACTTCTTATGTGATGTAAACATTCTACTAATCATTTTGCATAATAAATAAGTCACAACAATCAAAAACAAACCTGTTTTTCTTGGTCCATCAATTTGGGATCCATTTGCCCTTTGTTCTTAATCTAAAAATGACCAAATAACGGAAAGGGGACATTTCAATGACAAAACTCTATTTTATATCCACATAGTTCACTTGAATTATACATTTGCACATCAGCATTAGACACAGGCTGACAAAAATATGAGTCTACTTAAAGACTGACAGTATGCCCACAACTAATATGCATTTTCCTTTTAACAGGACAAAGTTAGTGTCACAGTTTGGAACTGCAGCCAATTCTAACCGTTCTGGCCAGTCAAGATTAACATGCTAATTAATTACACCAGAAACAAAAAAGTGTATGAACTGATCATACACTTCTACTCTGCCCGAGGACTGTTTCAAAGACACTGGCGAGAAGACAGATACGGGCTATTTATTTAGTGGGCAGCATTCTTCTGTAAATGCAGCTTTAAGTGCAGTAGGTTCACAAGGTGAAACACAAGTTGTCCTTTTTTGTCAATTGAACAAATGACAAATACACAGAAAATTATCACATAACATTTCATTTGTGTGTTACACAGTGTCGTGACTTTTTTCTTTTTCTTTAGGAAGCTGTGTAAAACTGATTTGTAAAAGTTCTCCTGGCTGTGAAGACGGCGTGTAAGTATTCTTGTTGAATGAACTTAACCATTATGGAAAACTTCCTTTGATTATGCAAAATCTGTCCTGAAATCACTTGGTACTTTAGAGCCTTCTCTCATTGTTTAGAAATTATCCAATAGCTGAGACTTAAAACCAGCACAATTCAGGAAAATGATTAAAATGATGAAATGAAAGTGGAATGGCAAACAATAGGTCAATAACACAAAATGCTGATTCAAACTGAAAACAGTGACATATTAAGTGATGAAGTGCTAACTTTTCTTTTATATTGTTCCTAAAGCTTAAGAGATTGGTCTGTGTACCTGATCCTCACGTTCAAAGCCCGGAGCTCTAGGATAGTTAGACATCAGAGGTGACACACTGGATGTGGTGGACTCTGAACATAAAGTACTATTAGGTAAGGATTTGGGCCTGTTGATGGATCCCACTGGGGATAACAAACTGTCACTTCCTGAGCTTGGAGTTAGAGTTGAGCTATTAGAACATGATACCTGAGAAGAGAAGATGATGTCCAAATTATATAAAATGAAATAAATAAAAACAATATTCTGAATGACATTGAAGTCGGTCTTTCCTAGACAGAGAATTAAACAACAGTCGCAGGCTACCGGCAACTGCTTTTGCACATTTACTAAATTGTCTCTGTTCAATTAAAACAATGTAATACTGAAATGTGAAACACTTAAATAAAATAGTGATAATGACAAATCAATGTGCAAAAAAAGAAGAAATCCAACAGAAAAATGAGAGTATTATGAACAACACTGAAACATAAATGGCATATTTGCATTGACTGAATTGAGGTTTGAAGTGTCAGACCTGGTAAGACCATGCGTCCTGAGTGATCTGATCCCATTGGACAGCGCTGGGCACAGGTATGAACGTGTCTACATGCACTGACATGTTTCTGAGGTTAACGATCTGCATGGAGGCCTACATAATGCCGTAATGTCGCTTTGGTATAATGTACTGTAATGCAAAGTGCAGGATAGCGCTCTGTTACCTGCCAGAGTTAACAAAAGGGAGTTGAATATGCTGCATGTTTCAGCTGATTTCACCACTGAACTAGTAGCAATAACACTCCCACACTTACAAAAAAAGATACGAGTTGTTGAGACAGCCGAATCTTTTTTTTTTTTTTTATTCAAAATTATTTTACCTATATTAGCAGGGAACTCAGATTAAACAACAAGTGGTTAAATGAGATGCCTTATAATGCCAGCTGTGAACAGCTGGACTTGGAGTTGTCCACCTGAGGTCAGATCATCCAGGAGGTGAGATAATAGCCGAGAAAGCTGGCGCCCATAAATATTTAGCCTTTTCTTGAAATCTAATATTCTGCTCAAGCCAATTACCTATTGGCAACCTGACAACAAAAAGAAAACGTAGACGTCCTACTTGTCCGTTGCTACTGGTTGCGTTGCCTCCACTGTGCCACTCACTAACTGGACACTCTGAATACTGCTGGGAGCCCAGCTGGGACTGTGAACTTGACTGAATCACTGTTAACAATGAGCTCATTGTCTCTTCTGTAGAGGGAATTCCTGAAAGGATTCAAATAAATATTTGTATAGTAATTTAAAAAAAAATGATTGCCATTAACATTTTCTGTGGTTATTTGTAAATCAATCAGAAACTTAGCAGTGCACAAACGCATCAAGTCAAAAACACATGAATGAACTAGATTCATAATCCTCTACTTGAGTAATACAACTTTAACTTACTTTCTACATGTGCAAACGCACAAAAGGGTCCTCTGGGACAGTACCCAGTTTGTCGCATATCATTGCATTTGGTAGATTTGTAGATCTTTAAGGGAAAGATAAATACAACATGAGTCAAGACAAACTTACAATGTCTGTAATAAAATGACAATAAGCCATAGTGTTACCAAAGCTACAATGTCATTAACAAGACAATAAAAAGCTTAAGAATATAACATCTTTAGCTTGTAACAATAAAAACAAACACATGGCACATTCAAGCAGTCAAACTCACATTAACAGAGCTCACTAAAAACAAAACGTACATCAAAATACAGTAGTAATAATAATGACTTGGTCAAACCTGATACTTAAAATAATAATAATTTAAAAAACTCACTTCTGGGTGAAATTGCTGTTCGGTTCGAGAGTGACAATACTGGCAACTGTCTCCGCTGTCACACTTTGAGGGCTCGCCCCATTCATCACCGTGTTTGACATTAGGGCATGGAGTTGACCTACAATCAGAAGTCAGAACCTATAACCTATTGCAATCATACAACTTTCAATCGTTAATTATTTTCACTTGAAATGGGTTATAGCTTACCTATATTTGAACGTTCTCGGGTTTCGCCTTCGATCTCTACTATTGTGGTAATGGGGGCAAGCGTAGCCCTGTCTGCATAGCCTCGGGGGCTTGGTACACTGATCTGTTTTATAGTTTGCTAAAACAAAGTTTGTATCTGCAAAAAAACAATACATCGAATGAAATAAAATGGCAGCAAGTGCTGAGAGAAATTTTGAAGAAAATTATATTGTGTTTTTTTTTTTTTTTTTTGCCCTCACCTTGCCATCGTGGATCTTCTGTCAGAGTTTTCTCAATCATAGCTTGGCTAGCTAACACACCTGGCTGCAGATCAGGAATGCCTTCTCCAGATCCCAGTTGTCCATTTTGAAGAGCCTCTTGTGCTTGGATCTCTCTGTTAACATAAATTGGATTTTTTTTGAAAATGTAATCCCTCAAACAAACAAGCAAACATTTTATTTAAATGAAACATGGTTGCTGTCTTACTTCATCAAATATACTGCTAAGTTACAGAATTTCTTGCCTCTCTCACTTCAAAAATAACTATCAAATATTCACAGCACAACACAACATCTTTATGTAACACAATCGTTTCGGATTCACTGATAAGTCATATATTGGCCTCCTACGTGATGTTCAGTTGCCGTTATCTCTACACTGGCTGCTTGTTTGGCTCCGACGTGATGCTTATGAGCTAAAAGTGTGGCAGGGAAGAGAGAGGCCATTATTTGCTTTAAATGTCACCTGATATCATAGACTGGCGGTCGGAGATCATGTGGTCCGTGAGCAAAAGCACAGTGGAGGCCATTCTTCACACAATGCCCTCGAGCATCCGTCTCATGGATACAAGTGCCAGTTTTGTAATAGCGTAGATGGTACTTGCGTTCTGTGTCACCAGTGGTGCGGTGTAAATATGGACAGCTAAAGAAGAGATTGACAAAAATAATGAACAGCCGATCTAAAGATAAAAAACAACAACCACATGATTTTTCATGGCAGTTAAATAATGCAGGATAAACCCCAACCTGGCCAAAAAAAAAAAAAAAACTCAGCACAAACATATTTTAAAATACGTGATTTTCTTTGAAGTTCAAAAAATGTAATATAGTGCGCAAATCCAAAATGTCTGTGCAAGGAAATTGTTTAAATTTGACTAAAACATGAATACTGCACTATACAGATATTTAAAGCATGGTCTATCTAATGAGTCATTACAAGGCCAGAAGGAATATAAATAGTAATTTAATGAAGAACTTAATCAGGAGAAACAGTCTCGTGTGAATGCAGGGCAGACACACCAGCAATTTCACAGGAAATATACGGACAATAAGACTGGTGAATGAAGTAACTTTAGCTTTCTTGTGTAGCAACAGTTGCTATAGCAACACATACGGTCATATAAAAATAGCTGTCATTGGATGAGGGGGAATTATAAAGACCAGTCATACATTTACCATTATTTTAATCATTTTACTTCCTTATTTATTTCTATATGCTCTATTAAATCCTGTGCATTCTTTTTTTCCTCCCCCACTTAAAGAAAGTTCCGTTTATTTACTACTTGCTGAAAAATTGAACATTTGCATGCATAATTTCCGAGACAGTTTGGTCAATATTTAAGAACAGAACACTCCTGACTACGCTTGGGGACAACAAGTGTTAGCTGTATGTTCATACATATGAGATACAAAATGTGAATGTGATTGTCGGGAACTGACAAACTTCCAGACATTGAGCTTGGCTACAAATTCCGACGCACAAAAGGGTATGATGCTGTTAGATTAAAATAAGAGTAGCCCTTGTGATTAGAGGGCAACAAAACCCTGGCAAGCCATTTCTCTTCAACGTTAGCGAGCCACATAAGGGGTGAATTCAATCAGAAACTTTAAAGTTGGTACAGAGAATACAATACACACAATACAATTAACTAAAGTATTGTTTTAATACTGAATCTGTAAGATCCCACATTTATAAGATAAGTAACAATCAATCACATTCCATTTCCCTGCATAAATAAATAAAATGCAAAGAATAGAATCATGCTCTTCCTTTTGCACTCCTCTTTACTTGCAAAGAATGCACACAGTTATTTATCTTATCTTCACAGCACTCTTTCCAGTGTTGCAAAATGTAGATTACAAAAGTCCATTGCATCATAATCATAGCATTCCATATAAGCAACTCCTGCAACAAATTATCTTTTACAATCACGCTGACAGTTAATAAGTGCATTTCAGGCTCAGGGAGTTGACACACACACGCACACATATGCCATTAAACACAGAACGTGTTGTCCTCTGAAAGAATTCAAATCTTTATTTCTCTCGAAACAATAACACACTTTCAAGCATTCTGTTGCACAACAGCTGGGCGACATAGCTGCTCCTATTTGATCGGTGAGCTTCAGCGGTTGTAAAACTTATTTTACAGTGCAACAGCAATAAAGCACAACTTCAGCAAAGAAAAAGGCATATAAACACAATTATTTCTCAAGCGGATTTGCAGTCCATTCGATAAAAAGGCAAAAACTTATGCACCGCTTCTTCCACAGACATAACATTTCCATGCAGCAAAATGACTGCTAGTACTGAAACGGGGACTTACTCATCTCCATCCGGACAGATGCCTGTGGTCTCATCGTACTTCGTACAATACACGTCAGGGCTGTAGTTAAAAGTTCCGTCTCTCCTCCTTATGGGTCGCCTTCGCCGCTGGTTGAGAAAATGCCAATTAAAGCACGTAAAAGGTCTGTGCTGCGTACACTTGTGCTGGAGGAACAGCGGGCACTGCTCTGTCCGAAACTCCTTTAGGTATCTGAAATAATAAAGGAAAATGTTTTGGGAAGAGAAATTTAAATGATTTTTAACTTATTAGTCAATCGTAGTAAAGGAAAAAAAGTTCAAAGACAGCAGGATTTCATGTTGCGCTACAGTGTATATATTTATGGAGCGCTCACATTAGCTCTGTATTCAAAGAGCAAATACGTACGCATTTTGACGTAGCACTGGTCTAAAGAAGTAGAGCGTACGTCGATAAATGTGCGTAGTATGAGGGAACTCAAAATAAGGCCGCGCTATTTACAAGCAGACTGGTTAGCGAGTTTCTGGCTAATCATTTAGCAGCAAGTTGACGTTCCAGCATATTATCGATGATACAAAACAAGCCAGCAAGTCCCGAAAACAACTATTAAAGTCCGATTAACATTAACATGTCACTTAAGTGAATAAACATGTCCGCATTTCCTACTTTAGCATTGGCGTCGCTAGCGTGCAGTCCCGCTCGCTCTGTAACGTTAGGTAGTCACAAAGCCAGGAAAAGCACCATGTTTTTAAACAAACACCAGAGTTGAGGAATGCAAGAAATGCAAATGCACATACGTGCACGTGAAAATATCATTTTCGGAAACGAGCCACGCTGTTGCTTCTTCAAAGCAGGTTTACTCACGTATAGTGGGTAGGTTTCTCGGTTTGAGGGGACGCATTGGCCGCCGTTTTCGAAACCGACGGCATTTTCAGTCAAAACAATGAAGTACGCATGCGCGGGGATCTGTCGCCTGCACGGCAGTGCACTGCAGAGCAGGGAGCCCTGCGAGGAGCAGACGGGGCTGCGCTGCACTTGGAGAGCTGCTGCAAAATATTTATTCATCTCGTGTTTATTATTATTATTGTTTGCAACTATATATTTGATATTAAAATCAGGAATAGTTTCTCTATTATCGAATCAATAACGAAATTGTCTTGATTTCCTCTAAGCTAATTTTAGAAGGTATCCCCAACGCTTAGAATCTCTGTAAACAACTATCTTAAACTATATTTTTCAGTAATTGGCTCACAAGTATTCTTATCATTATTTGAATTAAGAACTAACATGAAACATGGCCTCAAACAAGCAATAAAAGTTATTGCAATAAAAATCTCCCCAAATGTAATAATGTTTGTGCATTTTAGACACTAAATTATTTCCTCCGCCAAGGAGGTTATGTTTTTGATGGCATTTGTCTGTTTGTTAGGATTTCGGAAAAACTGCTGGATGGATCTTAATGAAAAACAAATCTGGAGACGGGTCTAATGTAGAGTCCATTAAATTTTGAGAGTGATCGAGATGTCCGGATACAGAAAAATCTAGATTTTCCCTGCATTCAATTCACTCACCAAAAATCACAGTCATGAAAGGGTCCGATATGCACCTTCATGCAAAAATATATTTTGGATCGGATCATTGAAAACCCCATTTACAGATTCAAAAATCAGTTAAAAATACACATCAACTCAACTCATCATGTGGATGTTGTAAATCCAATTAGGAGGGGAATAAGATGCTTGCCGGAGGTTTGAGCACTCCGGGTGCTTTTCTAGTTAATGCATAGTCTCTGAATTTGTTTTGCATTTAGTTCTGTACAACTCACTTCTTAAAATCACAGCTCCAATAAAGATGAGAAAATTATTGGAGCATATTTTGTGTCTGTGTGAGGCTATCAAAATGTTGCATTTCTTCTTTTGACTCAATGTTCTATACTTCCATTCATCCACAATAATACATAATGAATACAGCATATAGACAAATAAATATAGCAGATGAAAAAAAAAAGATTTATATTGATGAAACCTTACTAAAAAATAGAAGAATATTTTACAATCTATTAACACTTAATGGAAATGCAATCTAATTTGGAGAATTTTCAAGTGAGTAGTTCTTATGCTATCATGTGAATGTTCCAATTTAATCTTCAATTTTGTTTGGAGAGCCCAATATCATTCAACTGCCTGGCTATACAATATATGGCAGTAAATAGTTTGATGGCATCTGCCACTTCATTACTTCTGCATTTCAAACCCCCAGTCCTTTTTCTTTCTTTCTGTATCTGGGAAGTAATCAGCTCTATTCAGCTTCTTTTCCCTGTAAGGGAAATTTTAATTTACAAATGCAATTATACATCTAATTCCTTATTCAGCTGTTGAGGTCAGCCAAATGCACTGCCTAATAATTATGTATAAACGCTGGACTATCCAGTTGTAATTGCTTTGATATGCCAAACCTCCACTGAGCTTGCAGTTGGACAATACATTATTTACATCGTGGAACATTTTATGGCGGGTTCACTTTTAATGCCAAAAAAACTCATACATTTCATAAAGTAGAATATATAAATTTTCTGTAGACTTGCATACTTTCAACTCTCATCTGTGATGTCATCAAAGTTTAAAACCTGGTTAAAACCAATCAATTAAAACATTGAAAATTGAGTCTGTTAAAACAACATACTTTTAAGAACCAGTTCAATAATCACGTTCATATAGTCAAATAGAATCTGTTGCAACAGCTCTGGAATTAATTGTAATTAAAGTTGCTTCAGTTTGGACTTGACTGGGCCTTGTTAAAAGACGTTTCTGTTTTCTGTATCGGGAATAATGTTAACTATCATGTAGTTAAACTAACGTCTCTTGGAAAACTTAACTAAACAATAGGACATATTATTTACAATTGGTACATTATTTTATTCCAAAATGCATTAATTTATTTTAAATATATTTTTTTCTTGGCTGAAAAAGTCATGATTTGATCCAGTTTCATCCAGAGGAAGTCCTGAATATAAACAAGGGGAAATGTCACACCCTTGTTCCTTTCTGTGACGTTAGTTATCACAAACTTTTAACCTCATTCAGTAGCCTCAGCTGTACACACAGTTCACTGTTGGCTTCTTCTCACAGCACACCCAATATGCGTTTTCATGCAAGTGGATGTTTGTAAGTGTGATTTAAGCATGATCTTTACTTCTCACATGGATACGGCTCTGATGTAGAAGTTGTTTGTATAACGTTGTGAATTTTGATGTATATCGAACTTCAAACTTTGCATTTGTACTCAGCAGCACCCTTGTGCTTGCCATCTCTGTGTGCCTGATGTAACCATAAGTGGTTTACATAAGATTCCAGCCTTCACGCATGCTTAAATCCTTATGCAAAATGCAAACATATACCGTAAGACATATTAAAACCTGTTTTTTTTTTTCAAGATTGTCAAAATTAGATTTCGGCCTTTTGGCTAAGTTCAAGTGTAGTAGTGTGTGTAGAATGTGCAGAGTGCTTCATTGCATATTTTGGATGTGAGATAAAACAGTATCGTGGAAACATCATGCACAAATGTATCATTCACCACAACAAGGTTTGCATTTTTGCAGGCCTCTAATAAACAATCCCTCAAACAATTCTCATTGCTGCTTTCCCAGGCTGCTGGGACGGTTACAGCTGGAATAACAGTTTGTGGTTTGGGCTCCAGCCTTTCCCAGTCACTCCATTATCAATGGCTCTCTCATGTACAGCTCAGGCCTGAAGTTGGCTAGATTTTATATGTTGTCGTGCAATCCTGTAACTGTAAAATGATGGCATCTAAGAAAACAGTGCAGTATTATAGGTCAGAGAAAGGAATTAGAATTTATGGTGTACAATTAGAGGATGCAAAAACATTTATGACATCATCAACATCTCCAGGGTGACATACAATATGAAGTCTTAAAATTGCTCCTGTGTGTCCAGGTGATGCATATCATTAACCTGAGATTAATATGCTAATGATCATCTTTGTTCTGTTTAAAGACATGTCATCTAATGTCCGAGGTTTGACTCGAGCTCCTTTGCTCATCAATAAAACAAATCGGCAGTAGAATTATTTTTATATGGAAGAGTTGCTAAGATTCCATTTCAGGTTGGATGTTGCTTGTTTATCAGAGTAATATATGTTAAAGACAGGTAAAAACAAAAGACTGAAGCAGTTTGACATCACCAACATTAACTGATGTGTTTACACAGTCTCATTCCTTGCTGGCAAAACAACACCTGCTTCTTTTCGTCATCCTGATAACAAGAGCTGACACGCGGGGCAATAACCCAGCCATCCTACATTTACCACAATAACATGAGTTCAGTTTTTGGAGATTAATCAAACACAAATGGAATTGTACATAATCATAATTCACCATAATTCAGAGCAACATTTTTCTCATTTCATTACATTCATCATTTGATATGCATTAATCTGGACTAAATTAGGTTTCTGTTTTTTGTCTTCATGAAGTCAGAGAAAGACATTTCCTGTTAAAGAATTTATTAACAAATTCCACCTTAGAAAAAGTAAAACATCTTTATTCTTAAAGAGTAAAACAAAGTTTGTGAACATTTTTTGACATTGTCAAATTCCTGATTATACATAAGGCCATTTTCTGTCAACGGTAGAAGAACGTTAGCTGAAATGCACAAAGCATGGGATGCAGTATTAGACAGAGATAGAGAAAGAAAATCACTGCAACTTGTGTGTAAATTGTTTTATGCTGTGAGACAGACAGCAGCAGTCATTTCTTAATGGATTATCCGGATGGCATCGATGTGGATTATGAACATGTAGCAGGATTCTTCAAATACATCTTTGTCTTTATATTGAGCAGGTGAAGGTACACGTGGATCTAATGGAAATAAATCCTCTCTTGTATACGAAACAGATGACTTGACTGGATTGGATGAGACACAGCATTTCCTCTATAGACGGTACTTTGGCTGCGATGCAGATGTCCTGGAAGGTTTGTTTTATAGGTTACACAAAATAAAGGTTTTATTGTTGTCTGTTTTAAACTGAAGCTGTTCTCTTCTGAGTCTCATCACAGCACATTAATTATCTTTTCCCTCAGGCTGTACTTCAAAGGTAGATGCAGACATTTTACTCCCCACTATCATTTCAATTGCTGTTGCTTGCTTTTCAATCCATCTTTTGAAGTAATAACACACCAAATGTCAACAATCCATCTCGCGGATGAACCCCAAAATAGCTACAAGCACTCTTTGTGTGTTGTTAAATACTTAAAGGACTGCACACACCGAGTCATTTTCATGCTTCTTTTTTTTATCTGTATTCTTGGTGGTTATGATTTTGTTCAGAGTGAGACTGATATATGAAGCAGGGCTAAATGGCATGCAAAGATGAGGTATTATTTCACAACTGGCAATATTACACTGTGGTACGAAGAATTCAGTTACACCTCTGAAACTTCACTCCTGACAGGAAGGTGTAGATCGGAGTCCGTGGTGGCAGAATCGGTTCACTACTGACCAGCTGGCCTTCTGCTTAATGAAGAGACGCAGCTTGTCCCTGAAGGTTTCTCCCAGAAAGCTGTAGATAATAGGGTTTAGGCAGCTGTTGGAGAAAGCTGCCAGGTTAACAATGTGGCCTGTGAGTGGGTAATCATGCCACAGGGTGGTAATAGTCCTCTGGGATGGGTTCGCTGTGCCCTGCAGCAGCTGGATGCTGATGAAGACGTTTTCCGGCAGCCAGCAGATGAAGAACACCAGAACGACCACCACGATCATGCGCAGGGCCTTCTGCCGCCGAGGCCACAATCCGCGGTGCTTCTGGGACCTCATCAGGATTCTCCCAATTAGAGAGTAGCATAAACCAATGATGGAAAAGGGCACTAAAAAACCGATGGTTACCTCGAGCCACTGGATCTCAAAAACATTGGCGAAGCAGAAGTGCACCTCACCCCTGTGCTGGGTCTGCACAATGGTGAAGGGGAGAAGGGTGGCCAGAATGGAGGCCATCCAGATGAGGCCACAGCTCAGCTTGGCATGCTGCATAGTCCTCAGTGGGCTGCTACTCACAGAGCTAGCCAAGGCAACGTATCTGTCAAAGCTCATCCATGTGAGGAAGAAGATGCTGCTGTACATGTTGACCTGCAGAAAAAGGGACATGAAGGTGCAAAGGACGGCGTAGTCATAATACTTCTCATTCAGATTGAAGACCTCGATGAGGGAGTCCGCCACCAGGATGAGGTCAGCGACAGCCAGATTAACAAAATAAAGGTCGGGGATGGTCATCTTGTCTCTGTGGTTCAGGTTCACCACCAGGATTAAGATGTTGCCAATAAATCCAATGGGAAAGAGGAGAATGGTGTACAGACAAGACAGGAAGAGCCCAATGATGTAAGATTGGTGTTTGTCTGAGTCTTCAATCAAATATGTTGCGTTGTACTCATATGAGGCGTTCATTTGTTCTGTACCGTTAACATATATCCAGACCAGAGAGGTTGTCTGCGCTTCCATGCTGACTGTTGTTGGACTGTTTTGAATCATAGGCCATATGTAATTCACCTGCCGTTGCTACATCATTAGTTGTCATTAGTGCCCAGTAAAGTCTTTTTAAGGGCTGAATCATTTATGCTGTCAACACAGCTTGTTACAGTTTGTTTGACCTCATGTTAACGTCAAGATTCATCCGCCAATATAATCCAGATACAAAAGAGAAGCACCTCCATGTCTTCAAATTGTCTGTTGTCTTGGTAACCCGTTGACTCACGTCATCCAGACTGTCCAAACTGTGGTCCTGAGATCATTTCATTGCTGCTTTGTCTCCTCAAGTCAATGTGCATCTTTATTCATTGAGCCTTTTTTTTTTTTTTTTCACTGCCCTGACACCTGAGCTTTAGAGAAGAGAGAAAAAGAAAACGGGACACAAACATGTTAAGGTGCGTAACCTTGGAAAAAGCAGTAATCCTTGAGCAGAGAATAACTAAGATGCATGTATTGATGCTCGCTTAACTAATTACTTAGTAAAATTCTTCAGAATCAAACATGAAAATTCAGTTAACTTTGCTGAAAGTAGTTAGAAGGGTTCTAAAATGGTCGACAGACAATCCAGAACACACATTAACATTCAAGCTTCAGACTTAAACATATGCATTGAAATGCTCTTCAGAAATCCTCAACCAATCAGAGCTCACTTGTTTGGCGAGGCTTGATGACTATTAATTGCTGCGATAAAAACATATTTGTCATTAAAATTTAGCAAGCCTCTGTTTGACCCCTTCAGTCTTCACTTGGTCAGTCAACATGAACACACTCAGGTTGGAATGCACTGAGTAGTACACAAAATCGAGTGTTAAACCTTAGAGTTTAATTTCCGTCCAGAGCCACCAAACATTTTAGTTTACTCTGTTTGGTATCTGATTCCTGAGTTATTTTTTTGGTGACTACATGAAGGGAAAGGATTCTTCTGCTCTGACACTGTCTTGATCTGCATATTTGTTGACACAAATCAGAAAGATCTAATCAACCACAAGTAGCAGAATAAAGTTTGTGACATAATAAGCAAGTCATTACACAGCTGGGGGACAACATATGGGAATGCCCTCATCTACAGTCAAATTTAGAAGACGCCATGAAAACTGCAAATTAAGAAACAGTTTACTTCTTTTAAAGATAGCACTTAAAATGGGCATAAAATACATGAAGCACTATCAAATACCCACAACTAGAAACAAAAAAATGCATGAATCAAAAGCAGCACTTACTTTTAAAAATTTGGGGCTTGATTTTCACCATGCTTCTCCGGTGCAGAGAGACAGAGATTGCTAATCCCATGTCCGCCTTCTCTTCTGCACCACCTGCTGTTTGACCCACCCCTGTCTCAAGTGGAGAGAAGGGTGGGAGACATAGAGAGGCAGGGGACGATATGTCACCCATTGTTTGTCACCGTGCTTCACCAGCCTCCCTTTGCTCTGCCTCTTTCCTTGCTTGTCCAGTTTGTGATTACAGGTGTCTGCTGAGTATCTTCTATCCAATCCAGTGGATGCATGACCTTCGAGATGATTTTAAGACAAGAGAAGTTGGGACAGAGTTGGCCTTGGGTGGCTTGCGTCGTTATGGAGACCATTTATATATTTTACAATATTTGTTCACCTGAGTTGTCAAGCTCTTATTCTTAAGAGCCATGTAAACACGCTGCACACGACCTTCCTTTCTTCTTCCATCGATACGAGTTTGTTTTGCCGACTGATCTGTACAAAATATTGATTTCCATTTACGAAAAAAGAAACTGACTCCGGCCTGTTTACTGTTCATTCTTAATACTAAAATTATATTCAGATAAGGATTAAAACAACTGTGAGCCTTCACCGTTAGTCAGGGGGACACAGAACAGGCTCCTCCTGGGGAGGAGTAATATAATGTAATTTAAAGTAACCTATGTGACCATGATATGAATATGGAGACCTATTTGGTGTTGGCTTTGGGACGCATTAACTGCAGGTGCATGCCTCAAAAGCAGACCTATAATGCCCATCTGCTCCAGCAGAGGTATATACCGTAGTAAATGTTGATAGAACTCATCATACCAAAGCAAAGTTTTAAATTACCCTTAAGCAATTAAAGCATTAAAAAACAATTCGATTAATTCTCAAATGATTCGAGTCCAGCTGCAAAAACAGCAGAGGGAAGAAGAAATCACATCAAATAAGGATCCAATGAAGAATTGAAGGGGAATACAAAAGGAAAAGCAAGACTTTTTAGTCTCCTTCCGAGAGAAAACAATGTGGCTTTAAGGTCTTCACAAGGTTGGAGATTCACTTCCTCCGTGGAATGAGAAGTCAAGGCCAATGCTGGATCATTGCCTGGAGGTATGGGGATGCAGGCCCTATGGTAGCACTGTGCACCATAGTGATGCAAACAACATTAGACAGCCGGTGGACTGGACGCCATCATCAGGGGTTTACAGACATTACAGGTCACGACAATGTCAACATCCATCCCTCCAGCTTCTGCAGAGATTGAGTTGATAAATGGAGTGATGCCTGCGAGCTGCCACAGGGGAGATAACACCAATTCTGTGACAACATATTCCCCCTGGTTCTAATTATATCCAATGCACCCAATTAGGCAGCCTGTTTAATCTGACCATACCGTGCCCACTATTTGGCTCTGCTGCCGGTCATGTGGCCTTTTAGAAATCTGCTAACAGTCTAATTACGCCGCTTTACGATGTTTGGGTGCTCCAAAAAGCAGGAATTGTTTACTGCTCTAAAGTAGATGAACTAGGTCAAAGCAATCTCTTCCCACAGGGTTGATGCTTGGAAGCTCGGTTTCACTGTCAGACTTGAATTACATGACTTGAGGTCTTGATTTGGTAAAGCTGTTTTTGTGGATATTTGAATCTTCTTAATGATTCCGCTCTCTCACAGGTAGACAGAGAGGAAAATACTATTAATATAAAGGACAAAGACAAGATCGGAAGGACCCGAGAAGTTGTTGTTTACAGAGGGACTTAAGGATCTGCCTTGAAACAAGATCAGATAGGGATAATTAATAAATTCAGCTGTGATGAAGATAGCATTTGACAGTTGGTTCAAGCTCCAGTGTCATCCTGGAAAAAACAAAGTACCTCTTGCAGATGGCACATGGCCCCATGTCATGGAAAAGCTCATTTTAGTAGTCAGGATACAGTGCAGGGGAGAAGCAGTCATGGTCTGAAGGAGCCAGCAGGGTCAGTGCAGTATCAGGGAGTTGGCAGTCTGAGAGGTCATATAGCAAACCAGATTGGTACAATTTTCTCTGAGCTACCTGAAATCTCAGCTGCTCAGTTTGCATGAGTTCACACAGATAAGGGTGAGGTAGGAGGTCAGCAGTAAAATGTGCTGCACACTGTCAGAGAGCTGAGGGAGGAAGACAGGAAGATTTCAAATGTTTTCATTGCATTGTATTGAATTGAATTGTAATGATGTGAAATTACAGAAATGTTAATGCAGTGTGTATTCCTAATGCAGCGCAGGTATCATAGATTTTTTGTTCTCACCTTGCTGAAAATATATCTAATACATACATATAACAGTAAAACTGAAGATGCATTTGATGGCTTTGTTAGAATAATATTTATGTTCTATGAATAAACGTTAATGTTTCAAAAAACTGTTTTCCAGTTTATCCTTCATTTACTTTGGGATTGTAAAACTGAATGCACTACCTCTCTACCTTCACTGGGTGGCGCACTGACATAAACAGTTGAGTAGGTCGCACGCTTAGATGAATAAGATAAAATGTTCACGTGAAGATAGTTTATGAAGATAATCAGGAAAGCATCATCTTGAATTTTATATTTTCAAAAATTGGAAGAGGATGAAAGTTAAATGACTCAATTATACTGTGTGCCGATTGTTTAGCATTGGGTTGCACAATGAAATGACTCTTTCATGCTAAACATATAAATGTGAGTCATAAATCAAGTAGTGCATTCCTCAGTTTTTCATTACCATAAAATTATAATAAAACTGAGCAAACACATTTTAACTAGAGAACAGTGTATCGCTCCAGAGGTGGTGATGTCAATAAAGGCATATTGCCTCCTTCCATGTATGTAATTTAATCATATCCAATTATGAGCCCCATCTGGATCCAAACGTGGATAGTGGTGGAACATCATGAATTGGTCCTACCTAGAAATTATTGTTTTGAATTTTCTTCTATTATACTATATTTTATAATTTTGCAAAATGCTGAAGCCAGATTTATTCCTGGATTCAATTCAAAATTTTGTCAACCTTTCAATTGCCCGAGACCCCTACAAAACAAACAAAGAAACAACAAATAATCAAAATCCAAATTCTGAGTTATTTGAGAAAAATATTTTGTAAAAACACGTGACAGAGTTGGATCTCCTCCAACTCTCATTGGCAGACGTGTTTTGTTTACATTTACATGCTTGAAAATACAAACAAAACTTCCCATCCAGTGACATCTAATAAAAAAGACAACCGTGCTGTTAATGGGAAGTTGTGGGGTTTAACTGCTTGTGGTTGGAGGAATGAAGTTGGGAGGTCTACAGGAGGGAGAGTACAACTCCCTCATCTGCCTCCACTTACCAGTCTGTTGTGCTTCTGGCTCCGTCCAACATCTCCCACAGCCACAACCGCAACCTTTGAATGGAACTTCATGCACAGGTCACCTCCTCGGCACTGTTTGCAGGATAATGTTTGATATTCAGCTGATGTTGGGATTTTATTGTTAGCGTGTGTTTTTTTAAATTCTCTGCTCCGGTTTCTAAAGAGGAAACGCAAAGGCCAAAATTGGCCAGAGAGGAAGGGTGGATTGTTTTTAAAACATCTGCCCTGGTCCACTTGTCTCCCCAGAGCTGAAGTGATGTGGTGGGTTCAAGAGGAAGACTCCTTCCTGGAACCAATGCTCTATGTGCTCTGATTCATATGGCAGGAGCATTAGTCACGCGTGAAAATAAACCTAATCATGATTCCTCTTTGCTTTGAACCACCTCCCTTGTTCTAATTCCAGTGTCCTCACCCACTGGGTCAAACACCTTGGCTCTGTTGCTGTTTTTCAAGGATCCAGGATTCTGTTTCGGTACTGCCCTCTTTCTGATAGCCACACAGTGGGAAACGTTTCCTAAAATACTTGTAACCTGTCTCGTCTTGTTCTCGTCTTGACGTTCTGCAGCCCAATTTGACTCACATTAACAAAAACAACCGTGGCGTTTGGGGGTGTGTGTGTGTGTGTGTGTGTGTGTGTGGAATCTGGCTGGTAGTCAGATAAAACATGTCAAGCCACAAACCAAATGTTCTGCCTGTATAGGTGGTCTGATGTGCGTGGCTATAAGTTTGACGGAAGCTGACCTCAATAATTCTGGTCTGACTGCAGCTTCGACATTAAAAACTGAGTGACTTGTTCTCAGTTGGTTTTAGTCAGGAGCCTTGGAGAAATAGCCATATAAATAGCCACATCCATAGAAAGGTGTGAGGATAACATTTGCAACCATGGCGGTGTCAACATGATAGTGACTGTGCCATTAGTGCACATCAAAAGCATCCAAAGGTTGTACAGCCATGCGGAGGAGTATTACAATGTATATCAATTTCTGATTTTGTTGTCTCCTTTATAATAGTACCCATATCTATGTATGTGTATAGCATAGCCAATGCTAGTGTTTACATTTACAACCCAGGTCTGAAAAATCTACCTCCCGTTGCATCATTAGCTTCCCGTTCTGTCGTTTTGATGGTCAGAACGCCGTCAGGCGATTCACGTTTTTCATGCCGTCGTGAGTGAACAGAATTAAGTGAGAGCTCCAGAAAATTCCAGTCCTCTGAAGGGAAAAATGGCAATCATATCCAATTCATTCCATTATCATATCATTTCCAGATGTAGTACACATAATTCAAGACACCCCCTGTCAGACTGTGTGCTGTATTTTGGCTCTGCAGATGTTGTAAATACACTGTTGTTACGGTGTCTGGGTGTGCCTGAAAAATAAACACAGTAGTGGTAACAAGCGCTTATGCATCGTTACACCCCCCCTACAGCTTTACATCAGTTTGTCGGTTTTTAATCGCAACACCAGCACAAAGTTAATTTTCCCAGTGATCCATCACTGCAGCAGTCTTCACTTCCTGCTGTAGCACTATTTCCTTTCCCCAGCTACACTCAGGCACTTCCACATATGTCAGTTTGCAGGGTTGTTATCAGATGTAGCCTACACAACATTGTTTTCATCCAGATTGTCTGCAGTATAGAACTGTCAGACCCAAAAAAGACAAAACAATTCACTGAATGCCTGGAATGTTGCTACTTTCCCCAGCCTGAGTGGCGTGGTTGAAAGGTCTCGCCACGAGAAATGTCCCGTTAGCAGTGCGGTGAGCAAGAGGAGAAAGGAACCGCAGCAACCTGCCCATCATCCTGACCTGATCACGGGAAGGCACGGATGCAGAGCTAGAATTAACAGTGCTTTGTTTTCATGTACATTTTAGACAAAAACGCAGAGGTTGAGGAAAGCACCTAGGCATTTTCAGACACATTTACAAACTGGGAATATTTTGTTTTTCCATTTCATCATACATTTTTGGAAAAGACGCATTAGTTCAAAAATCTCCCCTGAAATGGGTCACGTTTGGTTAAATTGATGCTCGAACAAAGACTACTGTCTGCTGTCCGTCTCGTTGTAAACAACTAAACAGCCTGCCACAGAACATATTCTCCCATTAACACAAGTGTAGTCAGACTTTATTGATCGCTAGTTTTGGAAAATCAATGTTACTTTATTGTTTTTAGAAGTCTTTGACTCAGATGACAGTAGATTACTTACAGAATCTAAATATATCTCTCAGAAAAAGAATACTGTATTTTTTTGAAAGAACACGGTATTTTTCAGTAAATCTCTCAAATACAATATATACAAATACACTACACATATACACTTGTATCCACAGTCACAAATGCATCACATATGAAAAGTGGATTCATTTGCACTTCTGAGGTTTTGCAGTTTAATTAGCTAAAATGCATCTGCATACATTCAACACGTAACCAATTTGGGGATGTTTTTTCTGCATCACGAATTATTACTGATGTGAGATTACAGCCTCTTTGTCTCTCTCAAGGAAGCTTTTCCAAATATTATTTGATGTATTTGAGTGAAATTTGGTAAAAAGCCAAGGCAAACGTTATGGAACACTAAATAGATTTAATGATAAAAGTGTGGCCTTTGTGTGGTTGCTGCCAAATTCAGATATTTAGCACACATGGTGGATCGCTGCAGAAAGAACCTCCTCAGTTGAAATGAAAACGTGAATGTCAAAGTTAACCTGGCACTACTTTGTCAAGTTTAATTTATTTTGGATTTTTGTTTTGCAACTTTGGATCATATTTTATGGGGAAATATTTTTTACAGATTTCACTATAAGGCTCTCTAGCTGCTCTTAGTGAGTCATGGAGTTTCCTGTTGGACAGACTGTATAATTTATTTCTAAAGTAACTACCAACAGCTGCTTGCTGTAGCTGCTCTTAGCCAATCATGCCCATTAGCTCTGCAGCTATAGCTAGATGATGCTATTACAGTTGACTCAGCTCAAAATGGGAGTTGAGAGCACCAGGAAAGTGTTGGCGTTTCGACCGCTCCAGCATGAGCTTCCGACCACCGGAAGGAAGAGGTTTTTCAGGCCCAGTGTGGAATGCTGGTGAGGAACAGAGCTGGAGTGGGTTCTGGACCTGGTGCCCGGTGAGCAGAAAAGCAAACCAGGCTCCAGTTACTATGGCTGGATCCAGAATGATCCCACAGCCTCCGAGACCAATGTGGGTCAGGCTGACGACAGGCAATATAGTACTGATGAGGTTTTCTTGCAGGCTTGGCTTCTGTACCCCAAAGCCTGACCCTGCTGTAACACCCACTCGTGCCCCAGGGGGCCCGACCTCCCTCTCACGCTGCTCTGGGTTCCTGGTCGAAGTCACTGTAAATCACCTCAGTACTGTATTCCCCGTTGGGCCTGAAAACCCCCTCCAAATATAAAACAAGCTGTTCTCCCTCTTTTGTCATTCAGTGTGTGTAGTTTGATGTAAAAACTGTAAAATCTTCTAAAAGCAACTAAATCAGATGTCTTGTTCAAAAAAACCGCCAAATTCAACTGTGACTTAATCTGAGCACTGGCATTACGTGACTATAATTTCAGTGTTCTATTGATATACAGTATATAAAAATAAAAACTGGAATCCTGATTTGGCTGCAACTGCAATCTGAAAGAACATTTTCAGGGAGAGAACAAACACAACCTCAGTAAATGTGGCTCACATTTGCACCATTCGACGGTTTAAAGCGTGTATCAGTTGAACATGCATTACTGCCTGCCTTTCAAACATAAATGAACATGAAATATTAGGATTTACTCTTGATGTTCCATCAGGCAGCACATACTGTGGGACAAAATGTAAAAATAAACAGCAATGTACTTTTCACCAATTGAATGCTGATACACATGAAGAGGGTGGGGCGATGCAGTGAAAGATGTGCACGCCCCACCCCGCGGGCGTATCTGTTCACAGGAAAAGTTATATACTGACCTTCTCATTCAATAACAACTATTACACCAAACTATTGCAGTGACGTGTCAGACATGCAGAAACACAGTTTTTTGTGTTAAAGGTTATAATAGTAACTGGTGATAATCAGTGTCACCAGTCATTTCACCAAGTGGCAGCCAGAGAGCAAAGCATCTTTGCCAGTAATGTGCAGCTTATCCTAGTGCATTGAGCAGCACGACAGTTCCAACTCTGTGACAGACACTTCGTCTGCAGGTGCTTGGCATGTCGTCTGCATGGAACCTCTCAACCACTAGATGTTTGTGTGTGCTCACACCACTCAGGGAGTGTACATGCCATGCCCTGGGGGGGCCCTTTCTGTTGCCCTGTAAGGCCTTTAATGAGCCTGTGTAAGGCCCTGCATGCATATTTGTCACAGAGACAAAACACAGCTTAGCAAATCACATGCTTGGCTGAGAGTCCCTAGTGAAATTAATGAGCACAATTTGAGTGAGCTGATTTGAACTACTTATGGTTAGCACATGATGTGATTTCAGGGGAAATCACCAGAGGTATACTGGTTTGAGCCCTGAATACAAGCTTTACACAACCATTTCATGTCCTTTGTAGCTGTGTGGAGAGTGTGTGGGTGTTGTGGAACTAAATGTGGGGAAAAACAAAAACAAAGTCATGCCTGTGAGTATCAAAACTATAGAACTGCCCGCATCTGTAAAAATGATATGAGGACATATCGTCAAACCAGTACCTAACTCTAGCTACGGGTTAGGACTGGTATGAAGGAAGGAAATAGCTTTTGAAGTTAAATGAAGTTGCAAGTAATGCAAGAGGCTATCAGTATTGTGTTTCACCTTTAAAATGCAAAAATCTCAGTATCCCTGTATCAAAATAATCTTCTTGGGGCTTCAATTGTATCTAGTAGCATAATGTGTCTCCGCAGTGATCTCTAGGTCAGACTTGCACACCGTCACCATAACAACCCTGTATCAAAGAGGCTACACCCACTGCAATGGTGTAGTGCCGAGACGTGTCGATAACAGGATACCGTTGTTTGCCATGTTTGTGTTTTGTGTTTAGCTCAGAGAAAACAATGGCAGAGCATTTGCAGTTATCAGCTTATCGGGCCAAATTACCGACCTCAAAGTAGAAGGCCAAGTATCTTAGAGGAGAACTCCACGGCGCGACCAGAAATAACAGCACTTAGTGGTTTTTGCTTGGTTTGGCCCCTCGCTACAGAATTGGAAAGATCCGATGGAGTTCTGGAAGGTGACAGGAAATTCCACAGTTAGCCATGTCGCTCTTAATACAGTCCAGAGCAGTGAGGGAGTCCAGTTAGATATGGCTCTGTAGGGGAGGGGGGGGGGGGGGGATGAAGTGTCAGTGAGGCAAGAAGTGGAAAAAGGGTTCAGGAGGGGCCCTTCTAAGAGCTCACGTCACCACTTGCTGCACTGTTGCGTGTTCGTGAGGGCAGGACTGGTCTCTGCAGTGCAGCCTCCTGAGCAGCCGCTGTAGCTTGTTGGAGAAGTTCTTGTTCATTTGCCTGTACATGAGAGGCATCGCAAAGCTGCTTGAGAAAGCCAACAATTTAGACACGCATCTTAGAAAGTAATAGGTGGGCAAGTAAAGTATATTGCTGATGTACCCTGGCGCACCAGCAACAGTGTGCACCAACAAGGTCATGTAGTAAGGGGTCCACAGCATGAACTGCACACAGACTGAGGCTAGCAGCAGTCTGTGAATAGAAGGGTCCAAGCGTGCAGAATCCTGATCCAGAGGTGTAGACTCCTTCCTGATGCGCAAAATGAGCACAAAGGCATAAAGAACAGCCACAGCCGGAACCACGTAGCCGATGAACATCATGATGGCGTCTGCTGCCTCCTTGTTCTGCATTTTGGAGCACTCGACCACCTTAGTGGAGATGTGATTGCACACATAGAAGAGCAATGAGGAGAAGCTGGTGAGAACAGCGCCACCCCAGATGAACCCACATACATGCTTGGTGTTGTACACGCTGGACATGTATGTACGAGGCAGCGCCCGCTCTATGTAGTAGTCCAGACTGAGCAACGTGGTTGAATACATGATGACCAGGGAGGATATATTAAAAAGGATGAGGAGGGTGATGTAGACCTCATTGTTGTACTCCCAAACATGCCAGCGAGTGAAAGTGGAGCTCAGTAGCTCCACGGGGGCCACCAGGTTGAGCACAAGGCCTGCGATGGCCATGTTGACGAAATAAACATCCGGCATGGTCATGGACACCTTGTTGGAGAGGTTGACCACGACCAGCAGCACATTGTAGCACAATCCCAACGGGAAGCACACCAGGAGGTAGATGAGGGACAGAACTGACAGGATGAGGCCATATTCCTGGCAGAGCCTGAGGTCCGCGCCGCTGTCCGTCTCGTTGTAAACAACGCAGATCCACATTGCTGGTCTCTGACACCAGGAGAGTGTCTCAACAAGCCAGCTGCAGGCAGAGAGTTGGGGAGAAAGAAATTAGATATCAAGGAGACAGTGTTTTATTGGTCATCACACACCAGGATTGCAGTTGGTTAAAACCAATATATATATATATATATAAGATTTATGTAATGGTGTCGTGAATAATTAACATGGGTTTGGTTGAAGATCCCGAGGCCATCACAGGTCAGCGGCGAGGACTTCACTGTATTTTGTTTCTGCTGTGGTAGTTTGGCTGCAATGTTTCCACATGTTTGGCTTTGCTCCCGATGCAGAACTATCTGAAAACCTCCCACTTGATAATATTGTGGAAAAAAACGCAGTGGGGCAGTTTTGCTTTTGGGAGGATGACTAATGATGCCAGTAAAAAAGGGAAACATTCTTCCTTTTACTTACGTAACACCACTAGAGGGGCCGCTCTGGCCTTAAGCCTTAGACGCAGACACACATACAGTACACACACAGAGGCCGAGTCCCGCCTCCATACTAATCCAATTGGCTGTAATGAGACTACACTGGAGGCTGGGGCTCAGAACTGGACTGGAACTGGATCGGGAGGAAGACAGTGTCAGATGTCTTGTAAACATGGTTCACTTACAAAAGAAGCTAAGTGACTGATTCACTAAAACGGACACTGAAAAAGCACATCATTATCTATGATCCACTCCTATAGATTGTACGTACTTTCCTGAATGCAGATTTAAAGTCGTTTGAAGACATCAGACTCCTTCGAACAACCTCTGATCACTTAAAGAGAAGTTGGTGATAATTAAAGGGAACACGGTGTCTGGCCGGCTCTATTCATTGGCACCTGCAGAACACTGACATTTAAACCAGCCTTTCATTACCACATTGGCTCACTTTGTAGCTCGTGATAACTACAGTGCACTAACATTTCATGGGTTTGAGATGTACTCGTGTTAAATTAGCTACTGGCTGAGACATCTCCTGGCTCAGCTCTGTGGAGAACATTAGCTCTGTAAATGAAATGAAACATCCGAGATCAAATCCCACATTTTTTATTAATCAATAATGATGATAGGGAAAGCAACTTATAAAAAGGTATTTAATTTTAATTCTAATGAAACATAATTAAGCAAAATTGTATCAGAAAACTATTACTTGCTGTTTTATTATGACAAAGTAAATGTAGAGTTTTGACATGCTATGAATATGATGATATTTAGCTGTATCTTACAAAAACTGATTTTTTTTTTATTATTGATCATGCTGGTTCAGTAGAAGAAACCTTTCAGCCTTGTGCCTTTAATACGGCACATACCCAAAATCTAATGCCTCTGATTTGGCTTTGCCTTGCGATAAGATTTTTTGTAAGTGGAAAATTGCTGCTCTGTCGTCTTTGGAACACATTCTTTGCAGTTACGGAATCATTTCTTAGATTATATTCTCTTCCCCCTTCTCCTCCTCGGTGGTGGAATTACGGTACCTATGTAGTTTCTTTCAACTTACTGGTCCCAAAACTCACCTTTTCATATATTTTTCTAATTTACTAATTTATATGAATAATTCTCAATATGATATTAGTAACTGTCCCCATGGAAAGACTTGAACAAATTGTGGCAAAATACTCCTTGGTGCTGACACAATGTTTTCATTTTGGATACACGTGTCTGGTAACCGACATTGCCACTAGGCTAGTCATTCAGCGACTGGATTGCTAACGATAAATACCTTTGCATTTCTGTAAGTCACCAAAGTTGTCTGTGCATATCAGTGTTGCATATGGGGAAACATTTAGACTTCATGAGAAACTTCACAGTCAAGCCAGGCATATCAGAGGCAGAGTGGGGCAGGTTATGACACTGCCATAGTAGGATTCAAAAGTTCCCCAAGTGTAAAAGAAGGCTCTTTAACAATTGTTACATAATCATCTGCTTGCAATCATTTGGAGAGTGTGTAAAATAGCTTAAATTAATCTGTACAAAAAAAATATAGCTGGATGAATAGAAATAGCATACAGAAATTAATCCAGCATAATTTACATCCTTATGTTTGAGAGTTTTTTTTTTAAATGACTGAACATGATTGATCATTCTGTGTCAAAGCCAAACACCACAACAACACTTGTCTGAACTTTTAACCTTCTGCTTCGGTCCCACCAAACATGATCCTGTAAGAGTGACGCACACGTGCTTGACGCCCTTGCGTTTTGAAGCTCATCTCAAATACTCAAATAGTGGCACATACTTGGCCCACGCCCCTCAGATATCCTTACAGGAATTTACAGTCTCTTCTCAGAACGTAGAAAGAATGATGTCACATGAACTGCTTACTTGCGACTCCTGCAGAGTGCAGTGAAGCAGCAGCAGAAATTTAGAAGTGAGGTACAACACAATGATATTTCACAAACAAACATTACTGCTAATTAAAGCTGTTTAAATGAAATTGAGCACCCATAAAACTACCAGAATATTTACAGCATGAGAGACCATAATAGCTGTAATGGTACATTTAAGAAAGTCCAAATATATTTTCCCTTATAGTGTGTTTCTAAATGTCCTGTTGCGCTTGGGAAGTTGCCCATTAACGCGAGTATTATGAGGAAACTGGCTTCAGGTAAATGCTAATACTGCATACCATTTTGCAAATTAAAATCCATCGAGCTGTAGGTGGTGATTAAAATAGATGTCATTAACTCAATTCCTGCGGTTTATATAACATTTTTCCCAAATCGCTGTCAGTCCCTACGGAATTGAGTCAGAGATGTGGAATTTTTTTATAGGCAAAGGTTGACTGGAAAACCAGATAAAAACTACAAGGTCCAAAATGTTGATATTAATACTGATTAACTGCTGCAAAGACAGTGCCCAATGTCTGATTTCACAAAGAAAAAAAAAATGCATCTTTTCCAGACAACCTGATGTGTACGTTGATACCTAACACACGTGCAAGTCCGATAAGGCGCAGCTCGTCATCAGTCTCCGACAGCATCCTTTGTGCCTGTAGTCACATGTTTAACTGTCACCGGAATCAACAAAATCAGGGTTCAATGGTCAGCACAAAGCAGGCTTACCATCATTAAGCCATTGCACACATGCCTACGTCCCCTCTGGCCACATGGATGAAGTTGTGGGCAGCAACTATAAAGCCTGAATCTACAACCCCTTCATGAAAAACACGACTTATTCGAGCGGAACAACTTTGCCAGAAAGTAACATTAACCCAGCCTCTTAGTTGTTGCGTAATATGATCAGGCGGAGGCTTTAACCATTATTAGATGATTTAACAACTGGATGCATCCGTTAATATCTGATAGTGACTTTAAGATAATTCGTTTAATAAAGTTATGCTATTTAAAAACCACTGGATAAAAAAAAGAATAATACACACAAACTGCAGGCTACAAGTTAGAAACAATGACATCTCATATGCTGCACGTTCCTGCGGCAGAATTCAAAACAGACGATATATTATAGGCCATCATTCTTCCAAACAGCAGTCTGCCACAGAACGGACTTGTCAAACAAACAATTTAATAGCTTTTGAGCACAGAGGCGACTGATAAACTCTTCCCAGGAAGATGATCCCGTGAGAAACGTATTCGTGAACATGTTTCGCAAATAGAAACCTCTCGTTAAAACTGTGGATCCATTAGAAATGAGCGAACCAGTCTGTCACGGTCTCTATTTACTACCGAGGACGTTGCGTCCCCCCATCTCAGCGTGGGTCGCTGTCACGGCCACGCAGCTTACAGCTACACACGCGCATCTTCAAACGGGGTATTTCAACTTATTAACTCGGAAAATTAAAGCGCAAACACATCTCATTAGTGGCCCGAAATAGCAAAACTCACCAGAAACATGCAGACTTAGGTCTGCGACCAACCTACGGAGGCATCGGGTTTGACTGGAGAATTTCCGCTGGCATTTCGGAGTCGTTTCATTCGACAAATCCCGGAGACGAACTTCGGCTCTCTCGCGTCACCGAAGCCCCAACGCGGTGAAAAGAACCGCCTAACTGCCTGTTGGCAGAGACTGACTTCGGTTCTTAACTTTTGAGACGAGGCTAGCTCTGGAAAGGGGCCGTCCGTTCGACTTTACTACCGGAGCGCTGCTCCGTCCCACAGTGTGTGTACACACGTGACCCTCCCCCCACCGTCTCCTCGCTCTGTTCTGGGGCGCGAGGGAGATCAAAGGTGAACGCGCACACGTTCAAAACCCGCATGATATTTATATGTAAAATCGACCTTTTAACATGTGCTTGTATGTGTGTGTGTGTTGACTGGACATTTCCATAAATCTGGGGATCATGCAAATTTAAAATCATTCAAGAAGAAGTGAATGGATTCAAATTTGCCATAATGGAAAGTCAGGTTTAAATCGATGGCTCGAATATTGATCATGACACACACTATTCTGAATGCTCGGACCAGGTTTCCACAGTCAAAGAGGTTAAATTGTATTCTTTAACTCAGAACATTCATTCATTGATGCTTTTATTTTCTTAACAGCCTGTTCTGAAATCTGGGTCGCTGGACAGCGCAGAGCAGTTAACAATAAACGGACCTGCTTTGCATACGTTTTTGTCCATGGGGATCAAATGGAGTTTTCTACCAGGCATCAACTACAGTATAAGGAAAGTACATTCGGAAGGGATCTTTTAATGGTCAATATGAGCAAACCAAACAAGTCTGCGACTTGTTTTTAAACATTGTAAATTGTGGAGTCAGTGGGGTCCTGGTGAGATGTAAAATATGTTCCCAAAAAATCAGTATGAGTAAAAGGTCACCGAGTTTCACAGTTGGATCAGATAAAATATCAAATGCCATCCTTAAGAGGCTGCCTCAGAAAAATTGTCTGTTGACATCTTGAATGTTATCTACAGTTTAGTACATCCTACGGCAAACAAAGCCCCTTTTTCCAAAGATGAAAGAAAAGTATTGTGTTTGAAATCTCAAAGGCAGTGAAACGGTGGAAATAATATCACATTCTGAGCTACAATAATATACACAGCATGTAAGAATGCCGTGTGCCTTTGTTTTGCTTTACTTTTTAATGAAAACTCAATTGAAGTTTGCTTTGAAGATTAAAAACCATCCGGTCACACATGGTATGAATTCTTGAAGCACATATACTAAGAAAACTGTTTATAGTTTGTCTGAACATCAGCTACTTTTTTGGACTTCTCTGATAGCCCATTTACAATGACTCAAGATTGTAGGTACGTCAGCTGTTTTTTATTACAGCACCACCAATCCGTGCTTTGCGACCAAAGTTAGATATTATATGGTCCACCACTGCAATGATTTCAAGGCCCCATAGTGATAATCTTTCCAGTACAGCATTAACTTTTAGTGAGTGCCGATGATTCACACAGAGACTGCACATAACCTAAATGTCATGTTGAGTTTTATAGCAATTGTCACTACAAAACCTTAGCTCATTTAAAATAATTGGTTAACCCTCTCCACGGGCCTAAGATAACATTGTGCATGCAGCATAGTAACATCAGGTCTCAATCAGTGCTTCACAGTGTGGGGATCCATCCCTTAATTTCCTGCTCAGCACCAGAGGGGGAAAGAGGGATACTGAACAAAGCCCCGGAGTGAAACCTGAAGGTCTGCAGTGTTAGAAGAACCTAGAAGCACATATTTCATTAAAGTCTAAAGGAATGTCTCCATGCCCCTTCAGCATTAGCAACTAACAAATTAGTTTGAGCCAAGTAATAAAAATGAAATGCAATAATAAAAGTCCTCTAGATTGAATATACAGTTTCAAAACAAAAGGGCTTTCCATGGCTTAGCTATCTTTGTCGAGTGTGCGTAGGAGTATGTCGGTCTCTTGTGCTACTTTGAAAGCAGAACACCATATTTTACTGATCTTATATTTGACTGTTTGTGTAACCAGAGTTCTATTCAGCCTTTTCATCCATTGCCCTTTTCCTTGGTTCGGTTTCAATCTAAGCTCCGACCGTCCACATGTCGAAGTGCCCTTGGGCAAGACACTGAACCCTAAATGGGTTCCCAGTGAGCCTGGCAGCGCCACTCAAGCTGTTCCTTTGTTGTAAATGTCACTGAATTGAATCAGACAAGTAGGAGGAGAGGAGTCCATGAGTAATTCACTTTGCCGCTTCACACCCAAAATCAGTCTCTCTCACAAAGTGCAGAGGCGAAAAACGACTAGAGAGCGCGCATCTTAAGCCGGTTGACTCAATCAGCTGATCCAATACAGCAGAGGACCAAAGAACAAACCTCAAATTCTTGTAAAAAAAAAACCCTGTATGCCATTTAACGGACCCGGAAACTTCTGGCTGGAAGTCAAGTGTGCTATGGAGGACACAGACCATGAAAAGTAAAAGTGAATTGTAGTTGATGTGTATTTGTAACAGATTTTTGAATCCGTAAATGGGGTTTTCAATGTTAAAAGTCGTTCTGGATCCGATCCAGATGAAATTTGGTAGTGAGATAGCGATCCCCACCCAACGTAACTGTCAAATTCCATAAATATTGGTCAATAATTAACCGAGAAATTGAAGAACACATTTTGAAGCTCCATTGACTGCAATGTTAACGAAAATCTCAAAGTGGTCCAGAATCCAGGATCTGTTCTGGATTGTCACCAAAATTGACAAATTGAAAATTCCATCCAGATCGGTCCAAAACGTATTGATTTAGCTTGCTAACAGACGGGCAGATGGACGGACAGACAGACAGACGCCGGCGATTATATAACCTCCGCCTCATCTCGGTGGAAGTAATTAAAGGATGCAATGATAATAAAGTTTCTGTAGAGTCTGTTCTTGTAATTGTTTGCAAGTTTAAACTGTAGCTGCATTTGTGAGGCTTATAGCGTACAAAAGGATAGACAGTTTAGTAGTTATGTAGCTTCTAGCCTGCAGAGTCAAGTCAAACAAAACAGCAACTAAGCACTGCAAGTTGACAACCAGATGGAAAATCCGTCCTGCTGCTCGCCAGCAAGCCTTCGTTTCTGTCTTTTATCTTTGCTTTCAGACTAATTGAGGTTCACCAGTGGAGCAACACTCACAGGTTTCTGATTCCTGCAAAAGCATCACCTTGGAGACAGAGATCAGGGTCGTTCCTGCAATTATACTGTTGACTGTGTATCCTTATCAGATCAGTTAGAATTTTCCATATTGATAGTAGAACACAAAGTGCCCATTCAGTCACATATCTACTGAAAGCTTTTTAAACTGATTAAACAAATGAGAAAGTACACAGTATACATACGAACAGTATGTACCTTGACCTCGAACCTTTTGTATTTTATTCGGAATGGATAAATATTGAGGAGAAGATAATGAATTTGCTGAAATCTGTAATAAATACAGACTCCTCATGACTGATAGTTTCATAGTGTGAAGGTCGACTGTCAAGACAACAAATCATCACATATAATAGTTTGAGCCGCACGACATTGGTCTATATACTATCACACATGTTAAAGTTTACTTTAGCTAGTATGACTAATACTGCAAGAATGTCAGTTGACTGTAGCTCAGAGCTATATAATTTAATATATACATATATTTTTTTATGCTGTCCATCCAGATAGCTCATGGTCACACATGTGCCAAACTAGAACATTATTCTAACATCGATACGGATATATAATGAGGCAGATAGAATATGAAGCTAGGAGGAATAAAAAATAAAAAATCACTACATTGATTTTCTAATTTATTAGATATTTGTGTACAGCACAGAGTGAATATCAAGTTATTTTTGTTTGTTGAATTTAAGTTTAAATAGAGAGCAAATGTTGACTAATGTTGTTTTGTGTAGCAGTTCCAGTTGCTGTCATTATAAGCATCTGGGGACAGGAGAGAGTTGGGGTAGAGTGGACTATGGGTCTGAGGAATAAATCACAGTTTATCCCCAATCAAGCTCTGAAATCTGTTCCTAGTCTTGGAAGCCTCAGCACCGCTGTAAGGCTTCGGTCTGCATTTACTTTTCCCTAAAGACTTTAGGCTTCATGACGACATATGGCTTGCTTTCAAATGAGAGTCTATGCTCAGCCTCAGTCAGCCCTGGATCCATGTCAGCTGTTTACAGTCACTTTGGCACCAGATGGCCATAGACACGTAACGTGAGTCTAATGATGATGATTAAACCACAGTGTCTGTGGCACACTGAAAGTCTGAAATATTTCATGAGATTCTAGTCACGTCTATTCTCATGAAGGGCTGCCACCCACCGAGGATGTGCTTCTGTGTTGCAAGATGATGTCAAAAATGCACATTTAGATATCATATTATATTACAACAGCAGGTAAACTTCAGTGCCAAAACTATACATATTTTTATGTGGAGTATTATACAGCGGCAAACAGTACAACACAGCAGTTGCATGCTGTGCACATGCCTTTAAGCTCGGAGGCCTGGGAGTGCACATTAAGCTCATTAAGTCTGTGGTGGAGATTATAGTGTGTCGTAGACCCGGCACCAGCGTCCAGTAGCTGGAACGTCTCCTATTTTTCAGATGGCAGGGAAGAAGTGGCTAAATGAGGGTAGAAAAGCTACTCCTAATCACGTAAAATATAATCCATGTGTCACACACACCCACGCCACTAAAAACAAATAAATGCACTGCTATGTACCACAGGCGAGCTTGGATAATGCGAGCTGCCTTGATAATGCAAAACAAGTTCAGAACATAAACATCAAGATGAACCCTGCAGCTTGTTTTTGTATTTCCAGGCGCTATAACTGATTCAGCACCACACTGAGATCTGACATCCTGTCACACAGGTTCCTGGAAAAAGGCTTCCTGTGCAGCAAGATGCATTTTTATTACCACTTATTATACACTCCATGCTAGCTTGATTGTAGAGGGAGTGGATGTGTGTAATGGCCATGTGAGCTAACATAAAAAAGTACTAAAATGTTTGAACAGTTAACTTTGTGTGCGAACGTATACAGAAGATGATGTTGCTGCAGAGAGAGAATGATATACCAGCGCAGCCTGGATTAATGGAACAGCCCATAAGCCCGTCTGCTCAGATGGTGTCTCAGTGTGTTTCCCTGCTGGGGCAAATAATGCTTTGGAAAAGATTTTTGATGATGAATTTTGATTTTCCCTTCCCATCTATAAAAGATTCATTAATCTTTGGGGCTTTTAAAGCTCAATAATGTCACAAGCAGCACTGATTTCTGCTTTAACCTAAGCAGTGGCAGTTTGCAGAAGATGGCAAATAGTGCATTTGCTACGCTAGCGCTACATACGCTTATCTTGAATAAACATTCGTGAATTGAAGCATAATTTTGTTGCGTAAGGGGAGTTGGTGTTTTTGTTGTAAGCATGTTAAATGGAAATGCTATGTGCCTAAGGTGGTGCTCAAGTGCAGAGATAAAAAAAAAAACATGGAGGCAGCTCTTTCCATCTAGAGCCCCACGTTTAACCTATCCTCAGCAAAATAATGAGCTCTGACCTCAGGGCAACCTTGTAATGGAACCTTTTCAATAACATCCACCTCAGCTGTCTGCTTCAACAGTAGTCTTGCGCCACACTCTTTGGATTTTCTCTGGGTCTCAAGGGACGTTGTTCTGTTGCCTTTTATCACAGAGTATGAGTCTACATTAAGCCAGTTTGTAAGAGCCCTTTAGTGCAAAAATAAATCCAGAAGATTCCTCCATTAGGAAAGCCTCCAGATCACGTGCTTCGACTCTCACAGGCAAATCATCACTGTAATTGTACTACTGGTGGAAATATCACAGCCATGTTCTCTTCTATCTGCTGCTGCTGCTTCATTTATTGTGCAAAAGGTAATTTAAAGAATTACATTGCTTAAGCTTTTATAGGGATACAAGCTCATGGACCCCAAGAAAAAAGGAAAAGGAAATTAACATACTATAAGAGTTGCGTGTTTTTGTTTATTGTATTTTCAAAGCACAGATGTGCATATCGCTGTTGTTCCAAGAAAGAAATATACAATCTGGTTTATGAAAACTCATCATTAATAAGCAATAGTGCACAAACATGAGTGAACAAATGATATAGGAAAATACACTGATTTCATGAATGTATGTAATCTAAACAAGCATTAAAGTATTATGGTCCTGTTCAGCTATGATGTTTGCTTTGAGTTTCTGAGTCTGGAGAGGGCATCCAAATCCTCATGCCTAATCTAGTTAAGGTATTAGTTTTAATTACTTTGTTATACAAGAGTCTTGTTCATTTTGTGAACCTCCTTTGTTCACTATTTGTTATAATAAAAATAACATGGACACAGTTTCATTAATGAAATAAACCAAAACATGTGTTTCAGGTTCATGCGTTCTCAAGACATATTTCCTGTTTACATGATTTCTTTCTCTCAGTGGGATGTAGAAGGAGTGTTAAGCAGCAGGGGATCCTGAGGGGGCCCCTTGGACACCCACGTCATGGAGCCTCTGCTCCATTCTGTTGTGGCCGTAAGCCAATATTATTCCACTGTTTGGTTCCACCAGATGCGGCACCACCACTGGAGGGGCACGTCTGGACCTGGTGAACACGTCTAAGAAGGATTAGTTGCCTGTTGTGGTAAATCGGCAAGAAAGAACAGTGGGAGGATCTCCACACACACAGCTGTGTGCTTGTGCGTTTCATAAAGCTTTGGCCCTTGGCCTGTCTCTGGCTTCATTCATTCAACCCAGAACCACCTTTCCCCCCCACTGACCTCTCAGATAGTGGACAGCGGGAAATCAGAAAGTTTTGGAAAAGCATGAAAGGTTTCAAAGAAACACGAGTCTCCCTGAAGGTTTATGGAAGAGAAGGTAGACTGTGTTGTCTAAAAGTGTTGTCTTTGTGCCCATGGCTTTAGTTGGTCAAGATTTATAGACTCGCACACATTTAGGCGTTCATCAACAAATAGCCTCTGAATATAATTTCCTGGGTAAATACTGGAAAGAAAAGCCCCCATATATTGGGTGCGAGGAACTCCTCTTAAATTTGCTGGTAGCCCTCCTGCCAGAGCCGACAGCCTCTGTACAGGTGAAGTTGCCAAGTTGTGTTTCAGTGACTGCGGTCATATTTTAAGCAGCTTCACTGTTGGCTGGGGACAGTTTCTATTTACAGAAAACAATCCCCATGGACAAAGAGTTGGTGGAAAATGTCAGACGCTAAATGTCTAATGGGAAAAATATCTCAGCATGCCATTCTTTAAAGACACTTTCTCAGAGAAATATCTAAAAACAGTTAGTTATTATGGGCTTTGCAAGTGTTGGAAACTGAAGGTATTGAAGCCATTTATCAGTTTCATACATAGAATTTTATCCCCTCACACTTATGGTATGAGAAATGGAAATAGTGTTGTGGATTTTATTTGAAAAGCTCAATCTTTGCCAGCCATGTATATTCAACATATACGATGAATTTTTGCCGTGATTTGCCAAGTTTGGGAGATCTGTAATATAATATAATATAATATAATATAATATAATATAAATACTGTTGTTGTTGTTACTGCCGTTGTTACCAACGCCCACTCTTCCATCGAGTTACATAGAAATTTGTAATGTAGTGTCAGTGTAATAACAAAAATAGCAAAAATAATAATGTTCCACGAAGTAATGTTCCACGAAGAACAAAAGAAATCCTTTGTCTGAAGCAGTGCCTGAAATTTAATGGACTCTGCTCTGTTGTGAAATCCTGCTACCAGACAGAGCGACAATCGGAACTGATCACTCGACCTCCTTGGCAAAGGTGAAAGAAAATGAGTTCAAAGCTGTTTGCTCTCATTCTTTTGGTAACCAGAGTTTTGTTTCAGGCTTAAGCTGCACTGTTTTCTCTTTTTCCTTAAACCGCCTTTCCTCAAAGACTTTCCCAATAAATTGGAAAGCGGGACAGTTGGGAGAAAATGCTGTCCTTCCAAGCCTTTTATCTTAGCGGCTTCAGTCCACATACAACATTACTAGCTGTGTCCCTTTCCTCTCTGTGTGTGTTTGATGTCGTGGTTTGGCTGTTCCCTAAAGCATTCATTTCAGAGTGGTCACTTTGGGCCTCATCTTGACTCACACAGGCTGTCTGTGGTCTACAATCCACTACAACTGCCTGTATTTATGTGTGTGTGTGTGTGTGTGTGTGTGCATGTGCAATATTTCATATTGTGCACTAGTATTGCACATTCCACTATAAAATCTTTGCTGCACAATGTATGTTGTTTTATGTGCAAAAAGAGGTTGTTTAGTCTGCAAGGGAAGGTGAAGAAAAGCCCCAGGCTGTGAGCCAGTACAACAAACAACGTCCAGTTAGCTCACAATTATCAGCTCATATTTGTAAGTGAAGGAATTCAGGCTAATTTACTTACATTGTGTTGACCAAGGCGACACAACTTTAGACATCTCTGTGATCTCTGTGTGTGGCCACACTCTGAAACTCTTGAAGTCAAAATCATTTTAATGCATGTGAAGACCAAATTGGTTGGCCCCTTTGTGAGCCAATCAGAGATGAGGCATTGTGTTTTTGAAGTCGCATTACTTTATTTTTGTAAAGTGACGACATCACCACTATGTTTGTACATTTGTTCTGTGCTCTGGGTACAATGATGCTATTACTGATGTCCTCCTCACTGTGATATATTAAATCACACCTCTTTCAAATCAGTTGTCAGAGGTATGCCCAGTTTGTTTTTAATCTGTTAGACAAAAAAAATCAAAGAAACCTCATTGAGTGTGCTGCCATATATCTGCCAGCTTGAGCTACAAGATTAATTGCAGTACTAATTTAAGAGTTTCAGGAGTGGCTTTCAGGGAGGCCTGAAAAGAGGGCTTGGCATGTTTTTTTTTTTTTTCATACTTCAGAACGTAGCTTATTCTTATTTCCCCAATTTTACCATCTTCAGTTAAAAAAAACACATGTCAAGTACATTTTTGTGGATTAAGATACAGAACCAAAATGATCATATTTACGTAGATGACCTTGAAATTCTGGAGCAACCACTGCCAACCCTTATTGTTCATTGTGTACCTGTCAGGGTTCAGTTTGACTCATCAAAATTATTGTGATTTAGCTTCTTCCCAGAGGCTCAGCTCAGAACTGAAAGCTTTGTCAACATGCTAACATTGCATAATAAATGTGGTTTTGCCTTTTCTTATTATTTCATCAACTAGAACCCTCTTTGACACTTTGAGACTTTATGTTGAATTATTTTCATCGTGCGTGCACGATGCCCGAGGGGAGTCTCTGCATTTTACCTCTGAAACGGTTTCAGAATATCTGAATCAGAAACATACAGGGACTGTGCAACATTTGAGAGAAAGAAAGGAAGCCAGGAACTCTTTGAATGGAGAACAAAGAGCCCATGGACCTAGCTGTTTATGGACTTTGTCTTGTTTGAGCTTTTCGCAGTGAATCAGGTTGGTTTCCCTGAGGATGAAGAATTGAATTGGTGTGGATGTTTGTACAAGGGAACGGATGACAGCAGGGGAGGAAATGCTAATGATCTTTATGGGCAATAAACAGGACGTATATCTTCAGGTTGATAGACCCACATGACCTTAGGGGTGATTTAGTTCCACTCAGGAATCTCGGTTAATGTCTTGAGAAGTTTGACGCCAATGGCCTGGAGTTCTACCGACGGAGACGAGCCAGTGACTCACTAACATTGATGAGTCCGTTTTATATGTGTAGCATTATAAATCTTTCCAGTGCCTCCCAGTCTTTGACCTGTGTGCCTCTGTGTGTGTTCAGCATTCACAGCTTTATTCTTTATACTTTGCCATTACAGATGAGGAGCTGCCTTGTTGGTGGCAGTCATTCACAGTGGACATACTTACAGTCCTTTAGCAACATTTAATGGTGTGGAACACCCCCACCTTTCTTGTTTTTCTCATTCTCCTCCCATGAGCTTTGTCAGGCATTGCCAAGCCTCATGCGATGACTTCAGGGCCCCTTCATCAGATAACACTGCAACTGATACCGACTTGTCTGCTGCCTGCACCACTCTGAGAGGCCTTCCTTTCACAAATGTTCTGTTCAGATAATGGGCCCATGGAAAGTGAGGGTGCAGATGTTTTTAAAAATGTGCCTCAAAGACAGAGTATAGCAGTTTATGGAAATGTATTGTAACTCTTGTTGTGAGTTAGATGAGAAAGATTGATATTGCTTTCATGTATAATAAATATGAAGCAACATGTAAAAACATTCTAAGAGAATGGAAACAACAAAAAGAGAACTTCTAAATATGACTGATGAACATTTCACAGTTTACTGAATCCATGCAAAACATTTCATGGTTTGTGCAAGAGGCCGTGCATCGTACAATTTCTTGGTGCTTTTGCTAAGCTAAAAATAGATGTTTTTTGTATACATGTGTTAGTTAAGAGGAGGTGGTATGCAGTCGTTACCTCATACTTAATGGACAGACACATCCATCTGTCCATCCATCCACCCTTCTTTCACTTATCCAGGTTTGGGTCAAATTGGTAACAATCCACGCAGGGTATTCCAGAAGCCCCTCTCCCCAGCAGCACTTTCCAGCTTCTCTTGGAGCATCGTGAGGTGTTCCCAGGCTAGATGAGATTTGTAATCCCTTCATCAAGTTTTGGGTCCAATCTGGGATTTTACACATCACAACTGACTCCTTTTAGCAGGACGGAACAGCTGCTCCATGCCAAGATCTTTCCTGACGTTAGAGCTCCTCACCATTTCTCAGTCACCCTCTTAGGGATCTCATTTTAGTCACTTGCATCCTCTGGCATTTCACTAGATAAGGGTTTTACTATATAGATTAATAAGTCAATAGAGATCTTTGCCTTCTGGTTCAACTGTCCAAGAAAACTGTATCCTAGCTGCTTCCACAGCTTCACCCTTTCTTATATGTGCTTCATAAAGCTGGCAGAAAATATTTTCCACACATGTGTTTTCAGGGTTAGTGAGTAGAAAATGGTATTCCCAGACAATCCAAGAGAGTGTAGTGATCCTCCTGGTTCTTCTTACTGCTTCAAAAATGGTTTCTGACAAGTGCTGACGTCAGTGCTTTTTATTGTGGCGTCTGCCCTTTTGATCAGCCAGTGTGGATTTCTCTTAGGCAACAACTTTGCATTGTTGTACAACATATGAAATCCACGTTTTTGTGATCAAATGCTCTATACGTTCTTGTTGTGGTTATGGCTCATGTTGTAGCTTCACCACCAGATCAGGAAGAAAACCACAATTTCTAAGAGATTTGTCTTTCTGCACACTTGTGGTGTACCATGTGGTAGCCAGTGGGGGGGGTCGAGCTTCAACCAGCCATTTGTAGAGAATAAAGCCACAGGGATAGGACCACATGTTCCACAGTCACGTAAGGTACAAGTTGGCTTAAACATATTTACATAGCAACAGCTCGGGTTGTGATTTCTCACTGGAAAATACATCAAAGTGACCTCAAAACAGTATGCCAAAGTGGCTTGAACAAATTATAACCACTATTTTACTTAATCATGCCCTGTCAGCACTGGTAAGCATAAAATATGTCAGATTAAACACCCTCAAATGTGCTTTAGTTAATATTTCTTGGCTAAGCAAAATACTTGCTTCTAACAGGCTAGCAGGTGTCCAATAAGTACTTTTGCAGCGATCATGGTGAATTGACATAGTTGGGGGACTTTTCAGACATGTTTTATTATTTCTTATTGCATGTTACCGTGGTATAAAGTCATAAAACTCTGACGTGTGACATTCTAGAAAATATAATGCCTGCAGAGTCATTTTCCTTGCCGAAACCCATTTAGCATTTGTGGCCCCTTCCATTGCAGCATTTTCTGACATCTGAAAAATTCCTGGGAATATAATTGAAAACACAACAGCCAAGTGAAATATTCAAATTGTAGGAGCTAAGATTTATTTTCTACAATGGGTAAAAGTGTTCCACTGAAGCATCATGGTGCTATGTTAGAGTTCTCATGTTAGCAATCATATTCTCCTGCACATACAGCCAGACTCTGCATTACGTTCTCTGCCAGGTAGCCATGTCTGCCAATGCAGTAGCTGCCTCTCAGCCAACTCTGAGTTTGCATTTTCTAGTGTTTGTATAGGATTTTCTTAACCTTGTGCCTCCCTGTCGCTCATGTTCACCACCACCTTGAGTAATTTGTTTGCCTACTTCACACTGCTCTTTATCAGGCTACCCTCCTTCCCTGCACACCAACTCCTCTACCTTCTACTCTCCCACGGAAGACTTCTGATCATCATCTCACCCAGCTCCTTACTGAATTTTTCATATAACACATTTTCCTTTTTGAGCTAAGATTTATTGTTGCAGTAAGTCTGCATCACAGAAATGAGCAGCCGGTCTTTAACTGATGGAAGATGTTGGCAAACCACATTTGTTGTGCTGTTTTCAGAACAGTGCTTTCAGCACCATGCGCCTCCCTCTCTCTGTGTTCTTGTGCACTATTGGCCTTTTCAGCCTCCCCATTCGGGGCCCCCATCCTTTCCAAAGCCCTCCTCCTCTATTGTTCTTATGCTTGCCGTCTTGTTCAAGGCCTTCCCTTACCCGAAATGTGGGCTCCAACTTTCCTATTTATAACATCGCTCACATCTCCCTATGAATTTCCATATCCTACTTGCTAACAAAATGCAATGCCGAACATTGATCAGAGAGAATTGTCTGATAAATCACTGAGCCATATCTCCCTGCTTCCTTCATGTATCACCACTTTCTCTTCTCCCCAGACATTTCCCACTCTCGGCTTGCCAGCAGCCCTGTTTATTAGCTTTGTAAACGCATTGTGGGAGGTTTGCGTGGAGGTAGAGTTGAGGTGGCCACCCTTGTCTGGAAACCTTGTTTTTTGGGAGGTCGGAATGGCAGAATGTTGGTGATATCTACCACCGTTTACCACACAGAACCGGGCTGAGGACATTGTTGTGGCATAACACATTCTCTTTATATTCCTTACATGGACCTTATTTGTGTATTTAAGGTGGTAGAGGTTACGTGAGCAACGTGAGGTCATGTAGAGGTGGGACTCCATGTTTATAGCCAACACATGGAAGACCTTGGGTAGGTTCACTGAACCACAAGGGTGTCATTACACAGTTTTTCTTACATCAGCCACATTTCCTTCACACCCAAAAAAGCACATGAATATAAGGCAAACAAAGAGTGTGCCTCTTCTCCGTCCAGAAACACAAAGCTGTGAGAAATCATCACTACAATCCCCTGGGTTTGTCTTGGTCACATCTTGTACTTGAGTCACTCTGCTGCAGATGTTCAGGAGAGCCAGTCCTCGGGGTTAGCCAGACTGTATAACACAACCTGAATAAATGCATGGGCCTCTCTGTGCTTTCAATCAGATAAGAACAAGTCCAGGGAGCAGGCATGGACTTCTATGAGCATTCCTCTGCTGCTACACAAGGCAGCTTTTGTCTGCCCTCCATATCTGAGGCCACTGTTCCAGAGGCAATGCAGAATGCATGCTGTTTATTAATTGGAGATGTCTTTCGTCACTTGTTCTTAACTGGATCCAAAAAAAAACAAAACAGTTGCACCAAAAATAAAATTTCAGGTGCTAATATATCCTGATTTTTCATTCAGCTGAAACTATAGGAGCGTAATTGTCTTTACTGGGACAAATGCTAAGTAAGTATGACTATGCTGCATTGCTGACTTGCAGCCCCTGGATGTATTAAATGCAGAACTATTATGTTTCACGAATAAAACCACTAAGAGAAAAAAAAAACTTACTTCCATCATTGAGGTTATGGTTTCATTTGTTTCTTAGCTACTTGGTTCCACAGAACATATACGATGAATTTCCTAAAACTGATGGGGCATTGGCTAAGAGATTGTTAAACTGTGACGCAGCGCCGGATAATGATGGATCCTTGAATCTATATAATTTTCTGCTTTGGTTGTTCTGAAAAAAAATATGGAACCCTTTTTGATGACATTTTGTGGCAGGGTGGGGAATGCGTCAAGCAAGCAAAACAGAAATGCAACATTGTTTAGCCTTTTCATAGGCATAACCTTCATTGATTTGCATTTTAACTTACATTGTGGTGGTGAACAGGAAATGATCTATAGTGATTCTTAAAAGCCGTTTGTGACTAATATGCAAAAGTTAAAAATAGGTATCTTGTTATATTTGCAACTCTGCTTTAATCTTAAAACCAATATTTACTAGTTTATATCTGTTCTGGTTCTCAAAAACTCTTTCTGGCTACAGTTTTGCACTACTTGGGTTTAGTAATTATTTAAGTAACAATGTATAGTTGTTTCCAGACCATTCATATCTGATGCCATTATGTAGGCATTTCTTTTATCCAGAATTAGGCCTACCATAAATACTACTTCATTATGCCAGGTCGTCTTACAATGGCCAGTTCATATAAGATTTAAACCAGGGTTTCCTCCCCGATGCTCAAAGTCATTGCTCCTCACTTCAAAGAGAGCAGCTGGATTTTCCTGTTGTGTCAGACCCATGGGGTGTTTCTGGGATTCAAATGAAAAGCGAGCCGTGTGTGTGCGTGTGTGTGTAGGTGCGTGCGCGTGCACGCGTGTTTGTGAGGGTGAATGAACTTCATCTTCTCAAGTTTGCCTGCTCATGCATTGATTATCTGTGTGGTATTCCCGAAATAAAATTGGGGTCATAATCCTTGCAAAAAAGAAATGGCTACACTCTACATTACACTGTGTTCTAATGCTGGAACAAAATGGAGTTAAAGTGGGAAAAAAAAGTTTTGTTTGTGAGTTTATGATGATCCAATCTTTGTGTTTCTGGTGACACACTAGAAGGGCGTTCACAGAGGCCCAGTAATCCCTTGACATTGAATTAAACTTCAATTCCGATTCCAATTTTTAACCTCATAAAACTGTCCACATCATGTATCCATCGTCAGGGTATGTTCAATGCTAAAGTAACAAACAGATGGAAAAGAAATTGCCATATCATCCCTGAATTCAGAAAAAGTACCTCTCAAAATGTAAATTAAAGAAATCAAATCAGAATGGAAAAATTCTACACAGATTTTCACAAAATATGCAAAAGTATTAGTAGTACTCTTTAGCCATCTGGATCCATGCGCCTGTGTTGGCACCATTTCCCAGATCGTTTCAATGAAGGGTCTCAAAAGATGTGCTCGTGACAGATTGCTCTGCTGGCACTCAAAAGGTTTGCCATGTTTTCTGCAGAAGGCAGTGGTGAATATAGCACGAGACAATGTTGGTGTTGCCGAATAGCAGGCATCTGGATTGAGTTTCATACTGGTGGGGCCGGGCCCTCGGTGCTTGCCAAACAAGCAAAGCAACTCTGATTGGAACCAGAGAGGTAGCTATTGCATGTAGTGTATGTGTACTCATTTCATGCATGCTTGTCAGAAGGCCAGTTTTAATATCATGTATCTCAGAGAGATGAGTGCTTCAATGCTGCTCTGCGGTCGGGTCAGGGCAAGCTTCATTTACCGTTTCAGCAAGTGATAATTGATCAGCTGTGCTTCTTCCTGTTTACTTTGTGGACAAACTGCAAGTGTTTAGTCTGAATATGCAATTTAGGTAGTGATTTATTGTGGGCAGTGTTTTCCTCAGCATTTAGGCAACCAAATTGTTTTCAAGAGGAATTTTGCCCAGATGTTGTTGTATTTGCAAATTGAACTGTCTTTGCAGTAAAACATCTTCATCAAGCTTGAAAGTGAGAACAAACATATACACAGTGATATAAGAGTAAGATGTCACCGTGCAGCCAGCTGGCACACAAACTCACAGTTTACCATCTTTACATCCAGACCGAATGCGCCCCCAAATTACTGCGGATTCGCTCCTGGATCATTTGCAAGGAGAGAGGAGAGGGGAACCAAGCTACTCTTCTGCTGCAATACAGGATGTCAGGTTCTTTTGAAAAGCTCACCGCATGATGTCTACATGGCACAAAAACACAGCGCAGCACTAACCCACAATAGCCACAGAGTTTACTGGTTGTGTGGGAGCTGATGAGAGCGGACTGCAAGTATTGGTAGCTGTCAGGGTGGTCGCAGAGCCTCAACGACAACATCCATCAGGCTGTGAGCAGGTTAAAGTGGCTGAATGGTGGCTAAAGCTAGGCGATATGTAGAGGACTAGGCGTGGTTAGGACTTGATTTGCTTTGGTAAACTGACACCATCAATTTATTTGTCTAGTGCTACAGTGGTATATCTGTTCTTTTGAATCAAAAGCGAGATCTACAGATCTCATAATATTCAAAAAGGATTTTCTTCTTTTTTTTAGTCAAGGATCATTTATATATTTCAAAGAGAGTCGAGAGTCAAGAGTCTCCTAACTGAGCAACATCTAAACTTGTTGTCAGAGGTTGGATGGGCACACTGTGTTCTCACCTGCTCAGATCATGTTTCAGCTAAATGGGCTCTCAGAGTTAATGGTGGATCACAGGTGACTGTGAAACAACAACATGAGACAGCTGAGCCAGTTGAGAAACATTATGTGCTTGGACAGATAGGGTAATATTTTAACAGCTGCTCCTGTCTAGGAAAAAAAAAAAAAACCTTTGAAAGTGCCAACAACCCATTGCTGACCCTGCACCCCCACGGGAACAAACACTCGAGCACATCAGCAGTGCTGTGTGCTACACACAACGCTGCTGATTTGGACGTGGTGTTTGGCCAGACGGGGGCTTTGTCAGCTGATGTGACTTATGTGAAGGTTTGAGGGCAGTAGAGACAGGCTGGTTTATGCTGTCCCTTGTGTGCCCACAGAGGCTCATTTAGGTTTGTGATTCTCACCCTTATTCCCTTTTGGGAGGTATCCTACCATCCTTTCCCACAACCTCTAAGCATCTATTTTAGAGAAACAGAGAGCTGCATACAGTTTTGACTCCCACCCAGTGAACTTTGACCTCTTTAATAAACTACAACGGAAAATGTCCCCCACCTTTGTTTTCTTATATTTATATTCGTTGTATGATCCCCATCATTTAATGCATGGACTGAAATTTGCCACAATGTCCTTTCTGTAAACTGACTGGATATCTTCCAAGGAAATTGAATAGTTGGCACCGGAGAGCAAGACTCTACACAACACCCACGTACACTCTATGAAATATTTGCAATCAGTACGTGAGCACTGAAGGAGAAACAGAGAAAGCAGATTGTGTTGAAGTCTGTTTCAGAGGCCAAAGAGTTCTGTATGAATCACAACATCACTTTCAAGAAAAGGTCCAGCACAGAATGTTTAGCAAGTCTAAAATGTCTGCTGACCTTGACGTGAACTGGGCGATTTCATCGGTGGCAACCAGTCACATTCTCTCTCTTTCTCCTCCGGTGGCCATGGATACAGTGTCTTTGTTAGTTACTGGCCGGCACAGACTTCAAAGAGAGAACTGTGAACACTTTCACTTTGCCAGTGACCACTTGACCCCGTGGAACACTGTAATAGGTAATGAACTGACGATTGCTCTGACCAAAGTCATTCAGGGGTTAAAAAAACATGGCTTCTCACCATAATATATTAGCCTTGGCAGCACGGAGAGGGAAGAATGCATGGCCCTTTCAGATATAAACGCTAGGGTGGCGGTCCTTCAGATTCAATTCATGCTGACTTAGGGTGGCATGATTGCTACTCTGAAGTGTTCAGGCTTCAGTAGTTTCTTGCATTTAAAAAGGGCAGCGGTGACGAGGAATGAATAACAATAGGACTGAAGAGCTCTGGTCAAAATGTCATCCCGGTCGCAATGGTGAGAATTATTTGATTAGATACAGGCAAATATATTTTCGGTCTGCTGCAGTCTCCACCTTTTGTGACCTTCAGTTACAATTGAGCTTTTTACTTATAAATCATTTGCAGTCAACACTGGATAAGAATGATTAGGTTTGGATTTGCTTGTATATTGGAGGTAGTCAGAGTTAAGTGTGCTAGTTGGTGTATGACCAGGTTGCTGAAAAATAGACAGATGAAGGAAAAGGATTCCATTTCAACTGTTCTATTGAGGTCAGCGTTCAGGTCACGGTTACTCGCATGCTCGTTAACGGTTCTCTCTATAATTCTCGAATGCTTAAGCGAACACTGCATAAATGTGCAGGAATACAGAAATACTTCTCATTTCTTTTAAATCTGTATCTACAATAAATACTTTATCTCATCTTGAGGACTCTTGAACCGATCCTCCTTGAACAGGACATTATAATCTCATACATTCCAATGAAATTACTATTTACATTAGCTTCTCTTCTTTGCAATATAATATTATTTTTCTAGTAATTTATTTTATATTTTAAAGCTTTGACAGGAAGTCAGAGCAGTTTTTCCAGCTTGTGGGCCAAGCGATTCCAGGCACACTTCAGAATGTACGAAAAGATGTTTAGCTTCAAAAGCCAGTCCTGCTCTCGCTGTGGGGCAACACAAATCCAGTTGGCAGGATATTTCTATGTAAGGTAAAGGTTTCAACATCATCGGCCAAGTTTGGAACATTTAGTCTCCCTTTCAAAACATACAACAAACTGCCAAGAGAAAAATAAAACCCTCAGGCTCCTACAGACTTTGCATAGACAGAGTATAGCAGAAGAGTTTTTAAATGATGTGTAAACACATGCACTTCCAATGCAGACACCCTGGTTCCGTCAGAGCACAATTAAGAAAACATGAATTTGAGCTAAGAATCTCAGTCTCAGACTTTTCCACCACTGTAATTTAAGAGATTTGGAAGACTACACACTTCTAAGGCGGTACGTAAGCCATTTGGTTTGTTGCAGAAATAGCCAGGGATGTACAGTGTATGCGTGTTCTGGACCGAGCGAGCGAACCACAGTTTGTGTGCCGAGTGAATAAACAGAGGACTTGCCCCACCACAATAATGACTTCTTTAAAGACGGCTCTGTGAGTGGAAAAAAAAGGATCGGTTTTCATTTAAGTCCCAAAATGAGCACAAGACATCAAACTATGGCCTCCATCACATGCTCTCATCTGCTGCTCTTTCTGCAGAATCTCCCCCTCAGCTATGACTTGCCCGGTCATCATCTATCAAGAGAGTAAATTCCCAAACAAGATGTCCAGTTATCTCAGACATTACAAAATGCTTATTTATTTCAGAGGAAGCAAATAATCTCTTACATGCAGATTACAGATATAAAGAGGGAAATCTGAGGCTGTTAATGGGATAATTACTTTTCATGAGTGCTTTAGCACATATTGCTCTTTAGTGACCTTAACTTAAGTTAAAGTTTATCATTATTACTATTTCAGGGGATGTAACTGGATGAAGGAGGAACAGGAATAAGACAAAAAGAGAGTTTGTGATAGTAATGACCTTTCTATGGTATACAGTTAATTATGGCAGTTTATTCAATCCAGGTCTGCCTCCAATATCATATTGCTGTTTTAGATAATAAAAACAGCTGTTGAAAATAATCATTGGAATCACAACTACACAATCATTGCTGCTGAGTCGTGGAGATCAAATCTAAGTATATTTTTACTTCTCAACAAGGGTCTGAATTTTCCATATTTCATTTACTATCTTCTTGAAACCAACAGTGCTATAAACCATTGTGAGGGCCCTCGAGATGTCCTTTGGTACAACAGTGGGATAAAACTATAGATCAGTCACTCTGTTTATTCCGATTGTTGGACAGTTGTCTGGCTTTGAAGATGAAGGAAGGATTGGTGGCCGATTCTGTTAAAAGGCTCAGTGGAGTCTCTGGCTTTGGGCCAAGCACTGTCCCAGTTGCATTCCTCAGAGGCGAGCTGTCCAGTGTTATCTCAGCTCCCTCTGACAGAGGCCCCTGAAGCCACAAAGAACTTGCTGCGTTGGTCTCTCATCACTCTGGCCTCAAATTTGTTGAAGAGTACAGGCCAACTTCATAGGTGACTAATTGTGCTGATGCCACAACCACAGGATGCACCTGCACACAACAGGTGTTTCTTTCCTTATTCTGCAAATAACCTTCCAACAATTCAGAGTAGAAGTCTCAGGGCCTGGCAGGAGGAATACACCACATTTATTATGTGGTGTATCAGACTTTTCATTTGATATCCCAAATGGAAGACATTCTTTGATCCTTTCTTGAGACTCTTAAAATAACTTATTACATGTAAGCATGTACATGGAGATACTGTCCATGCTGTTCACATGATAGCCTGGCTAGCCTGAATTAATAATCTCCCTTGTCAGATATATCAGGACTAGGAGGAATGGTGCAACTAGACCATTAACGTTTGCCTTCCAAGGAAGGCCACTCTGCATCACATCAGGGAATTTGCAGGTGTGTAATCTAAAATCTGTGAAAGGAGTGCCTGTGTGGAGTGATCCAGGATGAGCTTCTACAGTGTGTGTGTGTGTGGAGTAACATTAGGATTAGGGTTGTATGAGGGGAGATGAGACAACACAGGATCATCGAGCTATTAAATGTGTCTGCCAGAGCCAGCAGAGAAGCAGCAGCAATGCAGAGACACCAATATTCCAGGGGGATCAGCACCAAGACCGCAACCTCTCCCCCCCGCTGCCTGAGCAATATCTGGTAAGAGAACCTCTCTGGAACCTGCGACACAACTTAATGGTCTAAAAAAATGAGGTACTTTTATTCGTGAAAGGTTTCAGTTTTGACTTGAGGTATTTCAGGATTTATTTTAGACATGCTTTTTGGTTGTCACCAAATCACCTCACATTTTGGCTCGAGGCTTCTTCAATAAGGTCAGGTCCCAGGACATGCGCTTGGTGTCAGCTGCTAGGAAAAGGTTTTTTAACAGGCCGAAACCTTGGTGTACGCCCAGATTCAATGTGGATCTTGGTGCTAGAGGATTTATTTCCTTTATTGAGGATCATACTTTGATTTGTCCTCAGAAGATCAGTATCTGAAGCCTCCAACTAAGATCTGAATGCAGAGGGTTTTCCACATTTAAAAATATGCCGTCAGTTCTGATCTAAATTATGCTTTCTGGGATGTTAAAGTTTTAGATGGCGGAGCAGTAGCCTTTGTGATCCCAATCTCAGAAACCCACAGATGTCATCCGCTTGATGGAAGCAGTAAAAGTCTTGATTTAATACACTGTGCTGCCATGACTCTGTAAAAGATCAGATTCAGAGGTCATGGCTGCCAGGCAACCCAAAGCTCATTAAGGTATTTACAAAATTACAGGGACATCTAGTGGTTAAAATGAGAAGCTCCAAATTATTTCTTTTGATTTATATTTCTTAGTCACTTATCAAATGTGTTTTAGTTTCTAAAAAGCAGTTAGATTTGAGGGAATCAGTGAGTATATAGGGTATAGTTTACCTCTGTACTGCGCAGCACCCTCACGAACAAGGTTTCTCCGGGTCGCCCTGACTGTTGCCGTGTCTTCCCAGGATTTAAGGTCGATGTGGCACTTCTTCATGTTTGTCTTGAGGTTATCCTTAAACCTCTTCTTCTTTCTCAAGGGGAGACACATTCCACTTTAACTCCAAACACACAGTTTTTTGAAATTGCAGCTTATAAATTTTACAGAATCGTGTACAATAGGCCGTTCGAATTGCTTTAAACAATGTCAGATTTCTTTGAAATCACTCTGAGATTTATGATAGAAACTTTCGGGGGTACTGTGCTCAGCTATGCTCTATTCCCCGAAACAATTCCTTTCTGGAACCGCTTTTCCAGCGCATTTTGTGTAGCTCTGATTATCGAGGTGCTGTGCGGCACGCCAGATGAGCTGAAAACCTTATTGGAGCGTATGAACGAATTTAGAAATTTGCCAGGAATTATACTGCAATGCTACCAGGCCATTGCAGCTTTAAGGCAACAAGGAGAGGGACAAGGGGAGGAATGATGATGTAAGGTTTTAAATTAAGACATTTATATAATTAACAGATTAGATCAGCGCTGAGGTTCGATCCTGTTTTGTGTGTGTGTCTCAAGTCCTTTCCCGAAATGTCTGCTCCTAACCAAAAATAGGTTCCCGTTATTTGTCCCCTTACTAAAGAGAAATTCCTTCCCATTAAGTTCGTGAGCGTCCACTTCCCAGTAGAAGCGAAGATATAATTCCACTCAGCACATCCCGTTGACCATAATACAACTGATGGGAAGAAGAGTCCAGAAGGTGTCTTGTAGTACGTTCCGGAGCAGCAAGCTAGAGCAGGTTTGGCCCCTCTGATCCGGAAGCCCTGTTTACTGTCTCACAAGATCGAATAGTCTATTGGAGGCGAGGGTCTGCAATCTCTGATTGTCGTTTTCTAGTTCCAGATGTAAAAATAATTCTAGAGTATGGATCCAGATCCGGATCAACGGCATTCTCGGGGAGGACCAAGCCACGGACAGAACCTTGCTTGTGTAAATTTCAAGTCGATTGGGTTACTAGTTTTTGAGTTATGCGCTCGGACAGACAAACAAACAGACAAACATACGCACCCAATTGCAATACCCTTGCCTCCGCTTCGATCTTGTGAGACTCAACAACACACACACACACACACAAACACACACACACACAAACACGATTTGACTAAACTGAGCTCCTCATGCAGCTCAAATCTAAACACACTCAGGACAAAAGCGGCGTGCGTCGGCGGTTCAGCTAAACGGCCTGTCGGCCGTCGAGGGCCTACAACGCCGCTTGCGGCTTCAATTACTTTTTATTTTTTACAGATGGATGTAGAAGAAAAGCACAGACATCCGCCAAGCACCTCAGTCCCACTATATTATGCTTTATCAAAATCGCACTTTACTGATATTTCTAATGACTCAGCTATAAGAAGACGCTTGTGAGAAATTGCTCTCTAATATCAAATGCACAGTAGGCCGAAATGCAAGCGTACCCCTATTTAAAAAAATAATACTTGCGGTAATATCCACAACCCGGATCCGATCCAGTTGAAATTTGGTAGCAAGATAGCAGTCCCCACCCGACATGATCATGTCAGATTCCAAAGACATCTGTCAGTAATCAACTGAGATATTGATATAGATACATTTTGAAGCTCCATTGACTGCAATGTTAATGACAATTTCAAAGTGATCCAGATTCCAAGATCTTTTCCAGCTCATCACCAAAATGTAATCATATGTTCCTGGTAACATTCCCAACATTTCTTGAAATCTGTTATTAAGATCCATCTGCAACTTTTTGAGGTATTTTGCCAGCAGGTAGACAAAGGCGGGCACAAACACAACCTCCTTGGCAGAGGTAACTATCTGGCGGCGGCGAGAGGACTGAGCAGACTTTATGTGCTGTGAGGCTGATGAGTAGATGAGCAGCAGGTGTCCTGAGAAGGATGGTGGAGCTACGTGGTGCAGGAAGCTTCAGCCGGGTGCCTGACAAATTTACAGCAAATTTAAATGAAAAATTCAAAGTGATCCAGAATCCAGGATCATCACCAAAATGTAATAATCCGTTTCTGGTAAATTTTGTCAAGATCCGTACGAAACAGACAAAAACATAACCTCCTTGACTAGAGGTAATGATGCACACCTTGGCCTGCACACAGCTCATCAGTCAGGCTGGACTTTGCATTCAACCCACTTAGCATAACACAATGAATAAATGTACAGTGTCATTGCTATTTTCAATTTGGAAAGTCACATGCATGTGTCCAAAAAAATACCCCCCAAAAAATGCAATCATTTAAGTCCCATAGATATTGCATGGGATGTATTTTATATGTGTTATTCTTGTGTGTATGAAAACATTTATCCAATTTATTTAAGTGACTGAGTGACTCTAAAAGAGGTCTGACACCTTGTTAAGTGTTAATGTTGGAGGATGGCTCATATTAAGTTGATGACCTTTTTCTGCAGCTGTCTGGTGCCTGCAAACCCCTGAGGTCCAGTGGGGGGTTTCCAGGCGTTGCTTTGTCTGATAGCAACATTACCCAAAAGGTTATGGACAGATCTTGATGAAGTTCATTTATTTATTTAAATGCTTGATGCTCAGGTCAGTGAAAGTATTGAATTCAAATTTAAATACAATCTTTATTTAAGGGCATAGACATTTCCCAAAGGTATAATCCAATAAACAGCAACACAGGCATTTATAATTCAAGGACAAATAAGTCACTTTTACAATAACAAATCTGTGTTTTGCCTCTTGAATATCTTTTTCACAAGCTGTTGCCTTTATAATTAGATGGCAGATGACAAACGAAACAGTAAATTCACCAATATTTCCATATTAATATCTAAAATAAAATATTCCAGCATTGATAGTCATGAATCCTCATGGAATTCTGTTTTGCTACTTCTTGTCATGTTTTCCAAACTGGATACTGAAGCCTTCAAACTTTTCTTTTTTCTATTATGACCACCTTTTATGAAAGACAATTAATGAAAAATAATGCTATGTTAATATTAATGCTTAATACTGTCTATGAATTATCATGAAAAAAATTAATTAACTAAAACTTGCCAGATTGTCAGGCCACAAAAAGACACATTCAATGCTGAGACTGAATCTAGACAGTTACATTTACTGTCTATATTTTACTGTTTCCTCACAAAAATATTTTTTTCATTTAAATTGACCCTTTAAATACTACCGGTATTAGTTTTCATGATTTACTATATATTATCTTTATTTAACTATTTAATGGTTTAGAATCATATGGATTGGATGCAGTCCCTTTGAGGTTTACAGTGTATTCTCAGCAACAACAAAAAAAGTGAAAGTACAATGAAAATTTCAATAAACACAAACACCTCCCTGTAAAATATCAAAAATGAAAGACAAAACATGTGTTGTTCAACTGTGTTGTGGACTGAAGGATTGCTTGCGCAACCCCTGCAGACACACGAACAATCCCTGTAATGCAACACACTGTCAGGCATAGAAACAGATTTTGCTTCATCCTCAAAACTCCACAGAGTAACAACAAAGCACGACACAAGCAGCTTCTGTTAATGTACATCACTATCAAAATGCTGTCGGTGTGAACATTTTGGTGCTAAGTACTCGATACTTGCTACAGATATTTTTCTTCTATATATCCGTCACTATTTTGCATTCCTGTCCTGCCATGCAATGTCATGAAATCCATTTATTATTTTATTATTGGAGGAGAAGAGCGTACCATGTTGGCACTTTTACAAATGCCGGACAATATGTTTACTGATTGTGAACTTTAGGCTACATTTTTGTGAGTAAGTGACAGTTTCCTCGACAAATAAGCTTAAATACAGTCTTTTTATAACGTTTCAGTTGCATAACAGTGTAATTTTTTAGTTTTTCATTATTCACAAGATGGTACTGTCTACTTAGTGTCTGATCCTTACTTTTTCTGCAGAACGTTAAGAGCCTAACCTTTCAATCATAGACAAGACACATTTGGGGGCAGACGAGAGGTGGCCCTTCAGAGGTCTTGTCCTACCCCTTCAGTATAATTATGCCACAGCAGAGGTTCATTGTTCTTTTCCTCCTCTCTTTACCTCATAAGATTAAATCCCACAAGGACACACAATCTCGAGTTTTGGTCTTTGTAGAGTAAGCCTGTATGAATTTCAACATAATAAAGACTTTGTCCTATTTAATAGCTGTTTCCAGAATGTCCTGAATGTTACATGAGCTATCTGTAATTTGCTGAGCTTCTCCAACCGCATGTTCTTGAAGCTGTTCTACTTGGACCTAAGGTCAAACATCGTATTATCTTTTGGTTACATCATTTTCTCCCATTCAATTATCAGGCATCAGAGTCGCCTTGTGCATCTCCATAACCAAGGATGTAAAACTTCCACGGAATATAGTTATGGCAAGGTAAAGTGAAGAATCATTTCACAAACGTTGGCATCAATGATTGATTTATGTGGCAAAAGATGTGGCCTTGCATTTCAAAGAATTTGAAATTAGTGTGCTATTGCCTGAAATGCTGTCAAATATCAGGATGTTGACTCCCTGGTTTGAAAAGTTAGGAGGGAGAAGAGTTAAAAGAATTAATCTTGGACAAAGGTTATTGCACCTACAGTGACCCACTGTGAGCCAAGCTTTGTGAAGAGCAATCTAAAAAGAAAAATAATGAACCAAAGCTGTAGCACGTGTCTCTTCTGCTGGTCTGTCTCACTGGCTTTAAAACATGAAGCCAAAGTGCAATTCTCCAAAGTTCGCCTTTATCATTTACTGAATTAATGATGTAGGTAATTATTCTAATGACTGTTATATAGTATGCCACTTTATGGCCAGGAAAATCTATGTGAGTTCAAGCTTACACATCCTAAATACGCTTTCATGCAGTTTATCCATACAAATGTCCATCTAGTCTGCGAAATGCACCTGCAACTAATGAATGTATCTGAGGTATAGATTTAGACTTGGACTGAATGCTATGGGATATGTAAGCTACTTCCACAAAATAGCTAAATCTATCATATCAAAGATCATACAACAAAGATAACAATTACCTCATTACAAAAAATATAGACTAGCAACATTAAGGATCAACTATCCATTAACTTCTAAAATATAGTTTAACTGAGACAGTATAGGGTTGCACAGTGACAGGATGTTCATCCCCCAGTTAGAAAGCAGTGATATGCTCCACTGTTTCTTTTTTTTTCTTTTCATTTTGGTATAGTTACTGAACAAACAATACATTGGAAAAATTCAAATGTTGTAAACATTGTACCAGTACAAAAGCACATGTTGCAAGACGTGGTCAGAAAACACCAATACACGGAGCGCTGACAGCTTTTACTCCTCTTCCATTGACTTCTCAATCTCTTTCAGCCTGCGGACAAACTCCTGAGCCTCCCTGTCTCCGATGCGAGCGTCCAGCATCCTCATGATTGGCTTCTCTGGAGGGGAGAGAACAAACAGATGAGTGTTGTTCCTGCACTTGACACAAATTGAATAGTTTTTCATGCTACGTTTGAGAAGAAAATGGCAACCCTCCTGTCTCCAAAAAGTCAATATTAAGTTTCTGTACCATTAAAAAAAAAAAGATTTATACAGCCTCGAGCGATATGTACCACTGGGTTTAGTGCGAGACAAGTGGAGAATGACAGGCTGAACGCTCTTGCCGGCGGGTGAGGCGTTCGGTCTCCCCGGCCAGCAGAAGTCGCTGAGAGGAGCCACAGCTTCACCGGCAAAGTCATTGGTGGAGAGCCAGTCATAGTCCATCACAGTGAAGGTCAAACAAGCAAACCTGTGTCTGTACTGTTCAGGACTGACGTGGCTGGAAGACACAAATCAGCATTAGCGTCTGCAGAAATAAAAACGGGAGAATAGAGAGGGTACTCACAAGCAAAAGAGTTCATCAAATACTGGGTGCAGCGTCTTGAGTTTTACTTGTGTGCGTTGGCTCTTGGCCGTTGGGAAAAGGTGGTGAGGACAGAGCTCCACGATAACAAATGGATCACTCAGTCCTGAGGAAAACCAGAAAAGGTGAATGAAAACTCAACTTTAAAACAACAACATGCATTGTAGTTTTAAGTTTTACCATTGGCATCCAGTGCAATGATGTCTGCAGCGTGCAGGATCTCCACCGTCAGTCTCTGCTCCGGCGCATCATAGTAGAATTTCACACTGATCCGGCCGTAGCGGGTGTGTTTCAGTGTTTTCTGAAACATTAAACATAGGTTTCACCACTGAGGACTGGTGCTATCGGCATTAGATGTGCACTAACGTCACAATATATTAAGAATGTGTCAGTCTACATGTTGCATCCACAGACAATGTTGTGCTTTGAAAAGTCCAGAAGTAGACAGGTTTCCGATTAGCAGTACAACTACAGAAGACAGAGTGCTCCGCTGTTAAATCAATACAAGTCTCTCCACTTCAGGGTTAAATTAAATTGTCAGGTGGGTTAAGTTGACAAAGACCTGTTGGGAAATCTTCTCCAGATAGTACTGTTCAATCAGCTCAAAGGAGGAGCATTTATTCAGCCTGAGCTCCTCATCCAGGACCTAAAACAGCATGAACATATGCAGAATACAAATAAAATCTTAAATAAAAGTTGCAGAGTAAAACCATGTCTGTCCAGACTCACATAATACATGTAATGTCTGAGATCTTATTCACATGGAGCAGCAATAACTACAATAATAACACACGAAGCTCAATATTTTACAATGCTTCAAATATGGATCAAAGGCATCCATGTGCCTACCTTGTATTCTCCGCTCTTCATGTCTTCCAGGGAAAGACCCTCTCCCTTAGCATGTAAGAACTGCAGCAGGGTCTAAAGCATTTAAAAATATATATGTATTTAAGTTTAATTTGCCTCTGTAGTTTAATTTAGTCTGAACATGTGCATGAAACCACTGGAAACACGGAAAACTCATGTGGCGTGGCATGAATTTTAATGAAAATGTGCCACTTTCCTTGCCAGCTGGTTAAATTGAAATTACACAAGTATACTGGCTCCTGATTGTCATTCAGGATGTAACTAATTTTAATGTGGGACTATTACCCACTGACTACTTTGATATTTAATTGTGTGACAGTAAGTGTGCCGAGCTAATTAAGAAGGGGTGGTGGTAACAGCTGGGAGGATAATCTCATCACATCTTTTTCTAAGCGTACTCTGCCAGAATGGAAACAGCTGTAAGTGAGTTTTGGTGTGATAAAATGTGTAATCACTGACCTCCACTGTGTATTGGAAACGGTTGTAGAACTCCACCTGAACGCCCCGGTTTTCTGCAACTGCTTCCAGAATCATCCGCAGAAGCAGCTCCCACATGCTTTGGAGAACTCTACGAAGCAACAGACACGATGAGACACTCACAATATTTGTGTTTTCACCTGGTACTTCAAATAGATGAAATCCTGCTCGTGACTTTACAAGTCAAATGTAGGCTGATGACACACTATTTCATCATTGAGCTATACTAAAGTGATGCACAAATAATATATCTTGTGCTACATGTGTTTGTTTTTAATAATTGTACTGAATGTTTTCTTTAAACTTTTATCATTAGCTACACAGGCACACCAAATGGAAATGTGCAAAGTACATCAGCATTGTTCCTGTAAATTAGAAAATAAAAGAAGCAATATTTATATTAAGGACAGAAAAGTAATTACCGAGCTAGATTCTCCTTCACCAAATTCTCAACCAGGATGACCATGGTGTCTTGTAAGTACTTCATGAGTGGAGCCACAGCCTGGAAGTTTGTCATATTAATATGTATTAAAGAGGTACCATTGCTGGAAACACCACTGACAGAAGAATGAATGGCTCAGACAACCAGTAGCAGGCCATACGTCATCATTGTTGATGGAGTCTGGAGAGAGGCTGATGTGCTGGATGTACCGACGCAGTTCAGGTAGCATCTGCAAAACATATTCTCTCATTACATGTGCATGCAGTTACATAGGAGTGCACATAAATGCAATAGTGTGACATTGGATTGCAAAAGAAAACATATACCGGTAGCTGTTTGTTATTATTTATATATTTTATTGCTAAAAAAACAAACCCTGACCCCCCCCAACCCACAAAATCAGGCTACTCAGTTACCAGACCATCGGTGTTTATGGCTTGTGTCCAGCACCTTGTCAGAGAGCTGTGAGGTGAGACGTTTGGCTTCTCGCTGCATGTCCAGGTCCATGTTAAAAAGCTGCCCATTGAGAGCCTTATAGACCTGCTCCTTCCCATCCGACCCACAGGACTCCTCCATGGCCCGCTCCACGCCTTGCCAGTCCAGGTCCCGGGGAAGGTGACCCAGGAAAATGCGCACATGTTCCATGTTGTTCAGGCCGATGCAGAGCTAGCAGAAAGCGAGGAGGCGCAGAAGACGAGAAACAGAGGGTGGAGAAACAGAGAAGGAAAAGAAGCAAGCTACAGAGAGGTGGAGAGGTGGGGTGCATGTGTAAATGATTGACAACAAGAAATTGCAACTGCTTTTTTTTTTCAGTGTGAACATATTTGCTCTCCAGCTCAGCCCTTTGAGGTGCCAGGGAGAAAACTTGGTGACATTTTCATCCCACGTCATCGTGTGCCCTTCGGGTGTGTCTAGCCACAGGCATTACCTGCACTGTGAAGCTCTTGTGGTCTCGGCCCAGCTGGTTCCTCTCAATCTTACGTGTTATCATCTCTGAGTAGCACACAGCCTCGCTGCAAAAATTCTGTGACAGATAAAATTCCAGTCCCGTCATTCCAGTCAAGTTGAAATTGACTCTGACACCGGTAAAAGTATTTTATTCATTCTGTGGGTATGCGCTCTACCACTTGTTGTGATTTCATGCATGCGAGATGTGCGAATGTGAATGTGCACTCACGTCTGTCAAACGAGTGATAAAGATGAAGGCCCCCGCAGAGTCTGGCCAGGCCATCTGGAGCCAGATCTCGTGTACCTGGCCGAAGCATGCCGTCACTGCCACTGCTGAGGAGCTGTGTTTGGATTGCTGCAGGTGCTCAAGCTGCACACAAGCAAAGAAGACCTCAGCATGCGTGTAACAACCATGTTTATTCATGGGGCGACGGTGGCGCAGGTGGTTGAGCGGGTCGTCCAATGATTGAGAGGTTGACGCTTCGAATCCCGGCTCCTGCACATGTGCACACGCGACCTTGGGCAAGACACTTCACCCACGTTGCCTGTGTGAATGTGGTAAGCGAGTGAATGTCGATGGTGGTCAGGAGGGACGATGGCGCAAATTGGCAGCCTCGCTTCTGTCAGTCTGCCCCAGAGCAGCTGTGGCTACAATAGTAGCTTCACCACCGAGTATGGCGTAAATGAATAATGCACAATGAAAAGCATCTTTGAGTGTCTAGAAAAGCGCTATATAAAACCAATGCATCAAATTTGTGTAGCGTTCAGAAATGAACCTGGGCATTTTAACCATTGAAAATGCTGCTATCATAGTTAGCATGCATCATATTATTTGATTAATTTCAGAGACAGATGCCGCTTACCTTGTCTGTTTCCACAGCCTGACGAATCCTATCACAGGATCTGTCATGGACAATCTGCAGCCACTTATGAATGGAGGACTTGAACCAGTTATGAAAGCCTGTTAGGGCCAACATCTTAGAGTCCCTGTTAGACAAGAACACAATTCACAGAGAATTAAATTCAAAGCTGAGGAAAAGGTTGAAGCTTCATTTGAAACAAATGACCACCAGTCAGAGGCTTTTACGTTGCTTTATGAATTGTCATTACAGATTAAATGTTAACCAACTTCAGGGGAAGAAACTCCCGAAAGCCTTTGAGTATTTTCAAGGACATGAAGAGCTCAAAGATGGCTTCTCCCATTGACTGAGTCAGCCTGGAGCTCTCCTGCTCCAGAGTCCCACAGACCCGCTCCATCGCTACATTGACATCGTCTGCAACCTGAAGGATGACAGAGTATGGCTGTGTTGAAGGCAGTCTAACACATCTGCATGACTCTAAAAGGAAAGTTATCAAATGAAAGTTAGAAATTTAGTTCATATACCTGTTTCTCCAACTGCCTGTATGTAATGCTGAGGAAGTCTACTTTCACCGCACTGTGACAATACACAAACCAAACATGAATTGGTGTCTGTCCATCAGTAAATAACCTAAATCATATTTTCCACACAGTGGATGACACCATTGATATTCACCTGTAGAAGAATTTGTTATAGATGTTCTTGGCTCTCTGCACGTCAGCACACACGCAATCAACCACCAGAACCAGCTTCTTCAGCTGATCCTCCAGAGTCTGCGGTATCCAGTAACCAGGGTTAGGGATCGTCCTATGTGGTCTTAAAAGGCTAATACAGTGGTACCTCAGCTTACGAATTTAATCCGTTCCGGGACTAACCTCGTAACGTGAAAACTTCGTAAGTAGAGACGCATTTTGAATGTAAATGCACTAATCCGTTCCAAGCCCCGCAAAAGTATTGTAACGGTTCATGTTTTAGGAGTGTTCATTATTCCTACGCTGCAGAGAGTCCGCAAAGGCATCCAGGGAGGAGGGGCGGTGTGTGTGTGTGTGGGTGCCGCGGGGAGGAGGAGGGGAACGGGAGAGCTGCGGGAGCTACGCAGCTCTCCCGTTCTCCTCCTCGCGGCACCCACACACACAGAGAGTTACCCGTCGTGTGCTTATTCCAGCGTCCGACGGACGCTACATTATGATATTTTTTAAAAATATTAATCTACCTGTTAGCTGTTACTTTTTGTCCTCTTTGTTTACTGGTCCTTTGCGGTGTTTTCTGCCTCGCGTTTCTTGAAAAACTGATCCGATGACGTCTGCTTTTGCCGGCTTTTGACAATCCGTCGGAAATGTGCAAGGCAGACGTCATCATAATGAGCAATAGCCCGACTTGTCAACACTTTTTCCGGGTGACACGAGGGGGACACGAATAGCATGCTGAGATACACGCATACGCAACGGGTTGCCAGGCAGATGGCAGAGCAGCTACAAGTTTGTTTACGTTCGGTGAACTCTGGGAGCGGTGAATAGCGCTATTCGCCGCTCCCAGAGTTCACCTCGTATCCTGAAATGCTTCCGTAACAAGAGGCAATATTTTCCCATTCAGAAACTTCGTAACCTGAAAATTTCGGATGTAGGGACATTCGTAAGTCGAGGTACCACTGTACTAATAACGATAATAATTCAGCAAGGAGACCGACGGCAGACGTTTGGAAACAAAATATATTCAAAGTAAAAATGAGTGTCTTTCATCTTTCTATTAATCAGTGATGGAATGTGATTTACTCAAGTACTGCGCTGAGGTACCTGTGCTCAAATGGAGTCTTTGCATGGTCTGTTATTTTATACATCCAGTCCACTAAATTTTAAATCAAATTATTGTAAATTTTACTCCACCTTAATCCATTAATTCAATATGTGGAGTCAGTATTATATGATATTGATCCATATCCAGGGAATCAGTTCTCAAGCCACAATCAATACAATTACAAGACGTTATTATTTTGGTGTCGGGTTTTTATATAAAAAAGGAAATACTTACCCCATCCTCTGGTTTATATTTTGCAATTAAACTCTCGTACCACTCCACACTCCCTTTCTGAAATAATCACACACATTAAAAGAAAAAGAAAAGCGCTGATTTTACATCTGAAACTGTTTAAATGTAATTCTTCACATTGAAAGAAAATACATGTATGCTTCATTTGCATCTGCTCTTCCTCCTCTTCCTCTTCCTTTGCATTGTGGTTTTAACACCAGCAGTCACAGCTATCCAGAGCAGTAATGCATTCTGTGTTTGGCAGAGACATGCATCACATTCATCTTATTCATAATGATGCACATGCATGCCCATATTTGCCTGCTTCTTTCATTCAGTATAAATATATATTTGAATGCCCATCTATTAATTAATGTACAGCACCACTAGGATAAAAATCAATCTTTGTTACCTTGACAGCAGTGGTGATGTCCAGATGGAGTTCATTTCGAAGAGGACAAACGGTCGTAAATGCCCTCATGTTTTGCATGTAGCCAATTCCTCTGGCAAGGAAATGACAATGAATTAAACTAAAACCAAGTAAATGGTTTAGAGAGAGAGAGAGAGAGAATGAGAGAGAGAGAGAGAGCGAGAGAAAGTGAGTGCATATGTGTGTGTGTGGTTGTGAGAGGTGTAGGAAAAGTATTCCGGAAGTTGTTGATGTTATACTTATACATAACATTGGTGCGACTCCTGGCTTGAACTTCAATGAATAATATAATTTAATTTACATTTGAACATTTATGCAGAGCATTTCTTACCATTACCCAATTCTTTACTGTGAAGCAAAAGCAAAACACTGACACATTCTTCAAATTGATCAAATCTAGAATAATTACCAAAGGTTTTCGACTAATGATTTTTTCCAAACATAATTCCACAGAGATAATCATCTCCTTCAAAAAAATGAAGGCCCAAGATTTCCAAGATAACATGCACAATTAAAACCTAAAAGAAACCAAATGTAATCCTTTTCAATACAGTCATGCCCTGAAGGGATCATCTTTCCACTACAGTGTGGGCCTCATACCAGTGTGTCTCGCGGTCCAGGTTCTGTTTTGACAGGTAAAACGGAGACATAGCATTGAGAGTGTAGTTTATATCAAAATGAATAATGAGCAATGATTGAGAGATTTCTTTTTGAGTCAGGACCACAGAGTGACTGCTTGATGTGTTTCAGTATCTGCGGGGGGTGAGAGGTTATTGCTGTCGTGAAAACAAAGGTGATTGCATGATGTGATGGCGGTGTGATTTTTACCTCAGCATGAGCTCATAGCGTGTAATGGCAGCGGCGCTGGTGCAGGGGAAAACCTGACGCATGTTCTTCATCAGACACAGGCAGTGCTCTGTGTACAGCCTGAAGCTGTCTGACAGCTGCCTCTCCTAAACATAGGAAGGGCCCCCAGTTATGGCTTCAAGTACGCTGGCTGTGAGACATTTTTGGCTGAACCAAAAACCTTGATGAATGTCAGTGACGAGCCGAGCTAATGAGGTGTCTGTTTCGAGGTGATGAAGGGTTTTTCTCATACTGAGAGGCCGGTTCTCCTCAGAGAACCTACCAGGTCACCCCTCACAGCGGTGGGGTCCCACTCTGCATCGATGGTCCTCAGGAGGCGCAGCAGCAGGGAGTAGCACACCCTCTGGGTCCGATGGTGGCTGCTGTAGCACTGCCAGCGGCTATTGAAAAACACCTTTTACCTGGTGTTTAAGCTTTCACGTTTGATGTCATCTATTTTATGTCTTCCATAATACTCACATAATGGCCTGTTGGAGAGGAGAGAGATCAGTTTGCATGGCGTGGTGGGTCAGTGCGGTCCATGCCGGAGGGGAGACTTGCCCGTTCCAGTTGTAGGGCTCCCTCTGCAATTATAGACGGCAGATTAGCATTTTATTTAAATCACAAATTACAAATACAGACAGGAACGACGCAAACACGTATTTTCCAGCCCTGATACAGCTATGAAATCTTCTTTCTGGCATTTCAAATCCTGATTTATATCCAGACTGCAATCACAAAACACACACGGCAGATAATCAACATGTTGTCTGGCACGACTGAGGAGTTTTCAAATACATGAACTTATGAGCTGAGCAGAAAGGTATTGTTGAAACGGCAGAATAAGTCCCATTCTCATACATGCACAAAATGAAGAAACCAAGTTTAATCAAATTCAAATCCCCTTTCCTATTCTGCGCTCCCGAAAGGCCATGCTGCAAGAAACTAATGTCCTTATTAAATCTCTGCACCACCATAAAAACATATATAGCTCTACTGTTTTTGGATGAATACATAGAAAAATCTTACCTTAACATGAGCGTGCTCATATTCTATGATCTGACTCAACAGTTTCTTGTGAATTGTGACAGTTGGGTCTTTCTTGGGCAAAGCCGTATCTCTCTGTAAGAAATAAAATAAGTATTCATGTTTAATTCTTGAATTAGTATCATTGCAAACTGGATTATTTCTGTGCCACAAATACCTGGTTGGTGAAGAGCTTCAGTATCAGGTGACACTCGCCCTGGACTTTAGACATACTCGACCGAGGCTCCAGTTTAAACCAGGTGTCATAGCCGATAACTGGGATCTCCTGCAAGAAGTCAAATAGCTCAGGTGACACATCGCTGATTTGATTTGTCATTGGCTCGGTGGCTAGCATGACCACTGAGACATTTTGTTTTATCCATTTTTAACACTTACATTCAAAGGGATGTTGATACACCCAAGGAAGTCATCTGCGTTCTCCTCAGATCCCGATGATGCAGATCCATTGGCGCGCACTGACTTCGCTATTTGCTTAAAATACCTAGCAAGAAAAGAGCAAGAATAAAAGGGGTCATGTTTGTCATTGGTTGAACTCGTGTTCAGCTGTGCCGCATGAGCTACTACCAAATTTAACCAATGCCTTTTCTTTCCTCCTCTGTGATTTGCAATTACAGAACTGGCAAACTGAGTTTCATTTTCAAAGTCAAGTTGGCTATTGATCAGAATTTGTCTTCAAAAGGAAACTGCTCATTTGCCACCAGGGGGAAAAAATCCTTTTGTCGCTTGTTTGTGATTGACATCCTCAGGTTTTCATTAGACAGTTCTGCTCTTCATTAGTCTCTCCACGGTTACAGCTGAACTCCCTGAAGGCAACGCGTGTCAGCGCCAGACTTTCCTTCGTGTTAGTTTGGTTAAAGGACAAATAAATGATAAAGATATAAAAAAAATAAAACGTTGGTTGATACTATTCTGTGTGACATGACATATATCGTGTACCTCCCCATTCCACGAAGTCCGCTGACTTCATTGAGCTTTTTGCAGGCCTCAGCGACAGAAACGTCGTCGTCATGATCCCTGAAGAAAAGGTGATCATTCATGAATTCAGGTTATCACCACCTCTCGTTTCTCCTTCTTCTGGTCTCGCATCAAATCAAATGCAGCACATAGTGTGATGTTCAATGCACTCATTTACCATATGTCCAGATGTAGGAGGTCATTGTGGACATCATCTATTTCACTGTAAGAAAATCAACACCCAAAAAGCAGGGAACTCATTCATGTATTGGTCATCTTCATGAGTCAGTGCTGAACATGAATACCTCCTGCTTTCACCCCTTCCACAAAGATGACAGGAAGCTGCACTTGTCACACAACTAACAGCTTTGGTGGTGAATGAAAGGAAACTGTGAATCCTGTATGTTGTACATGTCTCTGATGAAAGTCGAACTGATGTACTCACAAAACAAAGTGCTCGCCCCACACTGGATTGAGAGTCTCTGGTTTGACATCGGTCACCTGGATGCACCGCGCAGGTAAGGCCTCCTTGGTGCTGCAGCGTTTCTCCAGCTTCTCCCTTCTCTTCCTGAAGCTGAACTTTCTCTCCTTCTTCTCCTCCAGATCCCGTGGGTTCTGGCCCACCAGGATTCCAAGCATGCAGTAGGGGTCACTGTACCCTGAGCCGCAGGGTGGCACGTAGAAAAAGTTAGCCCATGCATGAATCTGTTAATATTACCCCAATGATGATGTTAAATCAGCAGCTAGCCCAATGCCTCTGCACACTGATGTATTTGACTGCTTTGTGGAGGACAAGGCTGTTTAATACTTCTAATATCTCACCGTTTGCATCCTTGGCCATCAGATTCTTTGCTTTTACAACAGAAACTCTCAAGGAGAAACTGGCTCGCTGTGAAAATAAAATTGTAAATGCGACAAATCAGAGTAAGTGAGTAAATTATAACTTATAACAAAATGATATAAAACAACTTGTCTGGACTGTTCCAACACATGCTAAATTATGAAATGGCAGCATATTTTCAATGCTGTTTGAAGTCCACAATTCATAACAGCAATATTTGAAAGGGCCCTGGCAGTCAAGTGAAAGAAAATCATACAAAACGGGGCTTTCAGGAGTTCAAAGTCTTTCATCTCGCAGCGCTACATCAGTCATGCGCTCCAGCTGATGCTCAGCAGGACATGTTTTTACCTTGTTAGCTCTTCACCCTTCAAACTGAGCAATGGGAAATACCAGTAAAAACACAATTCAGGATTCAACAACTGCAAAACTCAATGTAGAGACTCAGAATCTGCGCTGGGGTGGTCATTCTATATCGAAACCTTAAAGGATATAATGTAATGTCAAGCCTTAAAGGACTGTAGCAGAAGTTTAGCATGTTGAAGCATATTTACCACCAACTACATAGTAGTTCATTAAAAATACTTTCAATACTTTCTCCTGTTACTACTGTTCCTGTCTTACCTTAGATTCTTGAACTTTCTGAAGAATTATGTCATGTTCTTCTTCACCCATATCAAACACCTTGAAAGCAATTAAAGGAAAAATACAATAAACATGCGTCACAGAAACCTGAACATGAGCAAAATGTCTTAATGAAATATTTCCCTGTGATGAGCGTGGCTTAAATCCTAAGTATGACATCATCTGAATGATCAGTGCACACTCTGACGGAGCTTTCATCTTTAATCAGGCCTGAGACGAGAGCATCTGCTCAGCCTGTTCACAACAAATAACACTCTCTGTCACACAAGCATCACTGTTACTAGTACAGATTTAATAGCGTCTGTTACTCAGATAGATGGATGGATAGATAGATAGATGATAGAAAGATACCTTCAGCAGGTAACCAAACAGCGCTTCATCACTTTTCACATGCTCTGATGAAGGCACTCCGACCCTGTTGACCACCGTGTAGACGGCTTCCTCATAAAGCAGGTCCAGCTACATGAAAACACGCTTTGCTTAATCGCAGTCCTTCACAAAACAAACTGCTCCTTTGCTTCCTGCTCTGCGCTGACTGATCCGTCGACTCACCTCCGTCCTGCTGATCCTGTCAGGGATGAAGGACTGGTCCACATACTCCTGCGGCGGAGGCACTGTGCAGGCCCCTCTTTGACACTGTGAGGGGACGGGAGCAGTTCAGGCAAAGCAAAAAAGCATTCATCTTAAGGCTGGCGAGGAGATGACAACTTATGCCACTGTCACAGCCGTTAAACTAAAAGACATATTGAGAAAATAGTATGTTCTACATATCATGAAATACGGATATTTCTTCTGAGCTGACGACTACTAGCTCTTATTTTTTTTTTTAACAGAAAGTTGAGTGTACAGACATCACTGGTCCTCATCACGGGTTTTAATACAGCATCATCTCCTCTCCCGCGGTGGCAGCAGTAGGAGCTCAACAGCTAAGCAGCCAACTCAAGCCAGCCCTTCTGTCTACAAACTACTGGCCATGATGGTGGTGAATATGAGCGCTGAGGCCGACATGCAACACAAACATGCTTCAAGTGTGTAGCAGATGGAAAGCTGGAAGTCGGGGTGGGGGGGCTACCTCAGCCTGAGCAGCCCGCAGCATGTTGTCCTGCTTCTGAAGGACGGCATTCACACGCTCAAAGAACTCCACACTCTCCTCAGAAATCCTGCCAAGATGAGGAAACAGGCTGACAGTTCGTCTCTATGAAAGCGACAAATTTGTTCATTTAGGAGAAAAAGTGCAGTAAAATGCATATTTATTTATTTATTCTCATTAGTGGGAGTGGAAATGAGTGGCACAGGTGGGATCAAGGACATTTCTTTTGCAAATAATGCTCTGCTCCCTTTATCTTTATGCTGACCTGCTGGACCCATCACCTGCGGTTAAGCTCATTAGCTGTCAAACACTGTCTTATCTCATGCACTAATAATCAAAGCAGATTTAGACCAAAGCTCTCACCGATCCAACATGCCTGCACTCTGCATGAAACGTGTTAATCTACCGTGATGAGGAGTGCTGTGCGCAAAATGCAAATGATGATTGCCGCTTCCTCCAGGTGTGAGTGAATTCCCGGAGGTCCACAGGACCCAGTTGTCATGGTGATACAAGTTCTTAGAGGGAGGGAGTAGATGGCTGAACACCTAGGGAATCCCTCTCCTCCCCAACCCCAATGCCTTACCATCGTCATCTCTTCCAAACCTTTCACCAGGATGCTGCCCCCCCTCCAGCAGAGCTGTTGGGATCAGCCGCGCTGTCTGCCTCCTCACCCCAACCCCTCCCAGATTCTGTCTCCTTCCTGCTCTCAGCCAGACCCATCATATTGTACACAGGAGCCTCTGTCATATTATACAAGGGAGCAGGCGTGTGGCAGCCCATCCCAGCACCCACTGACTCCCGCCGTGATGGGGAAGCGGATGGCGAACCCCTGAGGTATTGACGAGGACTAATGACAGCCATGCTGGGAGAGATGATCAGGTTCAAACTGCCATTACTCAATAGTCCTGAAAGGTGGATTCAGATAAAATGGAGACAGACGAACAGAGTATTCTCCTCTATCAATCTAGAACAAGCTGTCAACCGAGCATTTTTTTCAGCTGTGTTCAGTATTTTCATGAAAGGATGGAGAACAATGTGGTTTTTGTCTTTGTTTTCTTTCAAAATATTTTGGGTCAATTTAATTTAATTTTTTAAAGAATTTATATATAAAGCTAACGTATCAAAACTGTTTGAAAGTTGAATGTTTTGAAAGATTTACCTTTTCCTCTTCAGATCTTGTTTTGGACAAATCTAGAAAACATCACACATTCCATCTTACGCCTACCTCGAAGCGCTGCACGACATTCAGTGCTGCTTCTTCAGCGTTAGGCTCCTGTCAGCTTTCAGAAGGGGTCACACAAGGCCAGGCTTACCAGGCTGATCACACTTAACCCTTGTTAATTATCTCCATGAAGGCCATAACCTTTCATGGATGATATGATCAATGTAGCCAGGGCTTTGGTCATTGGATTACCATCCACGATGCTGATGAGAATTAAATCTGTCTCAAAGTCTTCAAAGCTTTGTTGATTTTGGAGCTCACAGTTTTCATCTGCTCTAATATCGCTTGAGGTTAATTTGATTGTAATATTTGCATGGCACTCAATTCTCCCTGCGTTCACCTTCCGTCACTCAGGTTGCTAGAAAGCGTCCAGAAATCCTTCCCATCATGTGCTGGCGGAACAGAGTGATCATTTGTCAAGACAGTCTGTATCTTTATTTTTCTGGGAGAACATGTTCATGAGAAATATCCCCCAAATCCATCTTATTCTAACTTGATACATCTCAAAAAAATCATTCTGAAATTTTTCACCCTTCCTCTATCTCCCCATCTCTCTGTCTCTCACGCACACGCACACGCACGCCACCGGAATAACAAACTGATTTGATGTTGCTAGGAAACAGGTTCCTTTACAAACAGTCATTTCATTCTAAATTATTTTCAGAATTTAATGCAATCATGTTTAGAGCAAATCATTAGGAATCATAAATAAACAGGAACACTAAGCTTCCTCAATCTGCATGTTTGAACATGATTAATTGGAAGTGTGACGGTGACAGCGACCTACACTCCAGACTTATAATGATAATATAATATGGCAGCGGATACACAGTGACTAATAGTGCAGACATTACTGTTGTCTGAAGCATGGAGGACAAAATGATGCCAGTCTTCATTCTAACAAAATAAGACATTGGATTTGTCGCGGTTGGCAGTGCGTAATCAGGATGTCCAAGATAAGGAAGCCTCAAAATAGTAAACACAAGGCTATTTATTTGACTCTAATTACACACCTGATGAAGCAACAACACATTACAGGTAACAAAACTGTAACATAATCTCAAGTAGTACTAGCAGTTCTAGGTCACTGTGACATATTACAAATGGGTATTCATTCCCTGGGGATTAGATGTGCAGCCTATTTATCACGGTCGCTTCAAACTGCATCCTTTTTACTTTGCATCCTTTGCTTAAATCATGAAAACTAATAGACCAAACACAGTATGAAAATGCCCAGGCATGGCTGGCTCAGGATGTTCCATGAATGGTTCCAGATCGGAACCCAGATCTGGAAGATTAAAATACACATTTGGAGGAGGGTTTATGTTTCGGGAAACTGTATGGGGTTGAGACAAGGAATTGCTGCCTATGCGTAGCTCGGATGAGGCAGATTCAGAGACATTAAATACATTAAGGCTAGAAGTTTTATTCAAATGATCCCAGATGAATCACAGCATAAGGCAGATCCTAGTAAAGCCAGGCTATCAAGGTGGCATCACTGTGTGTACTAATGGCCTTGACTGCAGTGTTACGTCAATAGAACTCCTCTCAATCGAAGGCATATGCAATAAAAGGAATGCGACCACTTCAGGCTTGATAGTAAACAGTTGTTACAAGGTGGTGTGTTTTTTTTTAAGTAGCCTGAAAACAATTTTATAAAGATTTTATTGAGAATGGCATTAGTGGAGGAACAGAATGGACTCATAGCTGTCTAAAGACTGGAATGTGGAAATGACCCACCATCCATTCATTTCACTTTCTTGTTTTTTAAGTAATTGATTGAGTATTTAAGCCTATAGCAAATATTTACACTGACGCAAAATATTTTTTTTTCTAAACATTTGGAACCTGTGATTATTTTAAGATGTGAAAAAATAGAAACGTCTGCACAAACAGGGCTGAAAAGGATATTTTCACAGCAACAACAACCAGTTCATATAGAGGGAACACATCATTTGTTGGCCTGCATTAACATTCATCTCCAGCGTGCCACTCCTCTGACAGTTCGGCTCTGACTGACTGTATCACTGGGTGGGTCAACATATGTGGATGAAGAAGCCCAAATTCAACCGGCCTCATTTGCAAATTTACCAATTCAGAACAACAGTTCTGGCAGTGTGGGGACTATCTGAATGCATAACAAAGATCAGCAGCCTGCATCTAATGGCAGCCACTCCGGGTACGTGCCTGACTCGGGCTCAGGGAGCTCGAATGGGAAAGCACAAAAAGGCGAGGTACTGGCCTCCCTCTGACACTCCCTCTGCAATGAACGACTCAAAAGGGGCATATCTTACATTGTTTAAAATATATGGTCAAGAAACATGGAGGCAGCATTAAATAAGTGCATGGATAAGCTCACCTCTGTATGTATGTGCGTGCGTGTGTGTGTGTATTTCTCTTTCTGTGTTCAACACAGCAACTGAGGTTATCTTCCATGTTAAAAATAGACATGCTCGTCATTACAAGTTCACATCGTGAGAGCAGCCTGTGTTTAGGTTGCTATAGAAACCTCAGGTTTAAACTATTAGTTTGGGCTTACAATGAAGCCTCAAAACAAGAATGAAAAGCATGGGTTGATTTTACCCTGTGCCACTTTATTTGTTGCTGGGAGGGAGATAAGAAAAACGAAATAGAGTTATTTATCATTTCAAGTGAAAAACAAAAACAAAAACACAGAACAAATCTTTATTTATCGATTTAAGGATTGCTTCTTCAGAGAATGTGCAAAGTCACTTTCAGTACGAAGCAAAACATTCACTTATTGGACACGTGGTCAGAAACGGGAACTGAAGGAATACCTTTTGATCCTGCTAACAGACAAACACACAAACAGACAAACAGAGACAGGTGAAGACACAATAGAAGATCAGTGAATAATATATTGGGGCTGTCATGATATCAGATTTTTAATTCCAAGAATATTTTGCTCCAAAATAATTGATAGAAACAAGATTGCAGTGTTTATCGGAAATTAAAAAGATAACACATCATCTATCGTACATCAATCAAAGTCATTTTCAGCTTTGTTCACTGTGTCTTATTTTTTTACCTCTTAGAAAATACACTAAAAATATGTGCAACATGAAAGATTTTTAAAAAAACAACAGTTATACTTCACAAACAGATCAAATAAAGATGCAAGATGCATTTGTGTTAATTACACGATATTATCATGCCTGTATTCAGTATAAACATTGTTATTGGTCACTGGTCATCTATAGCAGTATGTCATGACAGCCTTAAACACACAGTACGTGAAATCAATATAAATACATAGAGACACACATGTAAACTGTATATGCACAAGTGTATTCACGAAAAAACACTATAATAATGAATGGCAGACAATAATTAAACACAAATGAACACAATATTGTTGAGAAATATTTATTTTAATAAAACAAGGAAAATAAAATTCACATATAACAGAAATGGTTTCTGCTAAGAGTAAATCCTAAAAGTTATTACTATAAAATATAAATACAGCAGAAATAATTGTTTAATGCCCCTTATCTAAGTGTGTGCCCCTTGTTTAATGCTTAATCTTTTAATTGTTGAGTTTATACAATGTAAGACTGAAACATAAGCTCTGCTATTTCCCCGTGCCTGAGGTAAAAACCATCAGCTTGCTCCTTTTGTTCAAGAGTTCAAAACTTAAAAGATCTTCAATGTATTACAATTTAGGATGAGAAAATAAAAGCATGCAGAAAACCTAAACAGGTAACTTTAACGTTTAATTAATTTACACAAAAAACATACACATAGACTCAGGACAAGGAGTTGTTCTCTTGCAATGGGATATAACAACATTGATTTAGCACTAAAAAACAAAAGGACAAACAGCCGTGATGTTGTTGTTGTTGTTGTTGTGCACCCTGAAACGTGGACATCAGACCCACATAAACATATTTGCAATGAATTGTACTTCTGATCCCATCAGAGCCTGACTCTGCATGTAAAAGAGTACTTCATGTTTCCATGTGGCACCTTGTGCGCCCCAGCTAAGTCACCACTCTGGTGAATGGCAAATATACTTAAACTCTTTTTACAAGACATGGAAACTTATGTTGGGTGGATTGAAGTGATTCTTTCTTCTAAATGGTAACAACAATGCAAATATGAACTACTGCTCGCTACCGGAGGGAGCAGTGCATCAGTAAACAGCCTACAGCTGGCATCTCGCTCTGATGTCTAAAATGTCTAACCTGAACTCGATCAGACTTGTAGCTTCCATGTTGGAAGGTATAACTGTGAAACCCCTGACTGCCACATGTTACCGTGTTTGTATGCACACATGTGATTCACCTGCAAGATAAGGGGTCGGGACAGTGTGTGAGGGGGCTGCCGGGGGTGGGCGGCGGCTCCCTTCGGCTCCTCAGCGACTGGCTCCTCTGCACCTGCCTCAGCACACTGCTCTTCAGATCCAGCAACGTCGTCATGATCTTTCACTAAAAGCAACAGACACAAAAAGTAAAGGGAGTCAAGATATTTAGATTCAGTTGTGGGATGCGAGGTTTGATTGATGCAGCAGGGTGGAAGATTTTACCTCCTCCTTTAAGCCTGGAAAGTTCAGAGTCAGTGAACCGTTATTTTTGGGGCGATGCTTTGTATAATTTATGTAAATCATAAAGCCTTAGAGAGTTACAAGCGCCAGATAATGGCAATTTCACAAAAGTGATTGCATCACAAAAGTAAGAGGCAAGAAAATAGCGCTAAGTGAAAGCTGCAGTATGTTTTCTGAATATCTTAATTATAGACCCGAGGCATCCGCAGGGAGAAGGAGGATCAAATAGCTGCAATAAAACCATCTGAGGACCAGATGATAATGAAAATAGAGAATATTAAGATTATTACCGCCATCAAAAGAGGATCTTATAGCAGAAGAAAGGAAAAAAAAGAAATTCAGTTTAGTGAGACACTCATTTATACAGCCTCTGCAAGTCCTTACATTTACACAAGTATCACAATTAGCATAATTAAACTTACATTACATGTTTCTGCCATACTTGAATCCTCTTTGTGCCAGCAATAAGCTTTTAACCTGCATTAAGCTTCCATGTTTCGCCAGGTAAGCTGCAGGTAATGCCGGTCAGAAAGAATCTGCTTGTGGTGATTTCATATTATTCTTGTACATATTGAGCTTTTTTTGAAGACTAAAAAAAAAAGTTTGAAACCTAAAATCGTTTCTTTTTAAGGCTTCTTTATGAGTTGAACAAAGGTGTGTTGATTATCTAATCACTGGCGTTTGTCTGTCTGTCTGTCCGTCCGTTAGCAAGTTAGCTCAGCCCTCACCATGGATGGTGGATGAAGATACCAAGAACAATGTATAACCTTTTGGTGATGATCCAGATCACCATGTGGACGGTGTAAATCCAATTAGGAGGGGAATGAGCTGGTCGGCGGAGGTCAGCGCTCTCAGAGTGCTTTTCTAGTTTGTTCGTGTCATTAAAGCGCCAGGCTAACCATTTCCATCTGTTACCCTTCTGCTGGCTGTATACCAGCATATGGTGGCATTTCAGCAAGAAAGCAATTAAAAATGCATTTCTGTTATTAGTACATAAAAAACAAAAACAAAGTGCATGTCTTATAACATTTAACAAACCAAACAATTTATCTTGAGAACAACTTGAATCTTTTTTTTTCCTTTATCCATTTGGGACTAAGGATTATTTATAGATGAAATTGATGATAAATTATTTATGTTTAATAATGTGACTCAGATATTAAAACAGAGAATTAAAAGAATGGAAAAACAGACAGACATTCTATTTTAATTTTCATTCTGTTTTTAAAATTGCATTAATAATTTATCCTAGATTTGAGAATATGACAGACTCCAACTTTGAAAAGGTGTGTTATTTAAGTATTTATAAGGAAGGTATTCTCAGGTCATTGTCCATATAAATGAGCCTATCTGGTGACCCTCCAGAGACTGGCTCTTTGTTGCTAAGCGATTGAGCAGAGTGAGTGTCATGAAGTGAATGCTCATTTTGGCTTCATGGAATCTTTTCAGTATAACTGAATTATATGACCTCAGATCAGTATTGGATGCTGCCAGAAGTCTCCAAAGATGAAGAGCTAAGGAATAAAATAACCCTTTCTACAGATATTCAGTGAAACTGCGCATGTTTGCATCTTCCACAAAAAAGGGTGAAGATAGAAGGTAAAGGAAATGGAAATCAGTAGAGTTAGATTATTATCTGTGGTTTGATTTGAAACTGCAGTGTTTCACTTTGGTGTAGTAAAAAACTCACAGTGTGAATATTGAATTTAATGCCCTACTGTGACCTTTTTGTCAAAAGACAGACTTGGACATCCCTTATTTGTGTGCAGAATATCACTCTTTATTAGGACTTAATCCGATGGATCTTAACAGAAGATTGGGCATCTTTGAATAATCCATTCAATATTAAAGCGGGTCACTAAACCCGACTCACAGGAACAGAATCCACTTAACAGCCACGGATTTCTAGTAAAACACCACAGTTTAAGACAGTGTGACAGCAAAGCTATTTAGATATAATGCAAGGGAAAAAAGCATGAATTTGAAAGCAAGGTCATTAATAGCATTAATTTGAGTATAGCTGCCCTGGCAAGACACTCAGAGATGCTCACACATCTGCCTAGCAACTAAGGAAGAAAGTGGAGACTCTTCAACAGCATCCAATCACTTTCGTCTCCGCGTGACCAATTTACAGCATTTGAACTGTGAAGCGAGGTTCTTCTAAACGACACCGGGTCCACCTGTGTGACTAGCTTGCTTTTGTGTGCCTCCAGGCTTCAGTGTGTGGATGAATAGAAGCGAGGAGGGATGAGACCCAGCAATAAAATAAAAAAAGAATACAGGAATGACAAGGACACGAGCGAGGGATTGATTAATGGAGACGTTGCTTTGGGAGAGAGTCAGACGGGGTCAGATTGTCAGAATCTCTGCTCAGTAGCTGACAGCAAATGTCTGAAAATGACGAAATGAAGCATTGAAAAGCTGCTTTATTTCGTCTGCGAAAGGCACAATAGTCGAAATGTTCACAGCATGCTACAGCATGCTTGTGGACAACGATCCTGAGCTGATGCTGCCCATTTTCTGAGCAATATTGACTTGTTTAAATTAATTTTTTTGTATATAGACAACAAGAAGCACTGATACCAAATGGATCCCAGAAATGAATTAAATCGTATTGATTGCTCTCGGACTGTCGACCTGAATCCTAGCAGAGAGCAGCATGCAGTCGGCTTTCCGGCTCTCCGGATCTCAGCAAACTGGAAATTCATGATGCATCATTGGCTCAGCCAAATGACAGAGCGTTATCAGTTCAGCAAGCTGGCACTTGTTCTCCATTTGGAGTAGCCTCATGTTATTAAACTGAAGTGTTGATGCTCCGTCTCCGTCAGATATCATTAACGTGGTATTTCCAATCCTGCTATTTCCTCGGTTCTTTGTGTGCGTGTAGGTGGGTGTGTGTGTGTGTGTGTGTGTGTGGGGGGGGGGGGGGGGTCCCCAAAATGGAAGTTGGGTTGCTTACAATTTTTGGTTATGGTCGATTGAAGTGAGCATCTATCTCCTCAGTCAGTATAGCTGCTTGAAGGACGGATTTATCTTGTATGCTTTTTGAATTCAGAACATTCTTTGACTGAGTTGTTGACGTACCGTGCTGTCAATCTCCATAGCACAGGCACCGGAAATAGGTCACACACGAGTGTGTAATCACAGTGTTTACAGGCTGATATTTAACTGCAAGAAGGAGAAACAACCCTTGAAACTGTGTGGATGTGGGACCATCAGGAGGTGCGGCTCCATTAACCACAATGACCTTTGTGCTTGGACTTCCATGAGAGAAATCAACCAATAAATAATGCAATACATTAGGCGAGAAGAAGATCAAGTCTGGGTATGTTTTCAAGTCAAAAGCACCGGTTGCTACATAGCTGTAAACTGTTATTCTGATACAGAATAAGCTAAAAGGAGTTATTTTATAAGGACAAGGAGAAAAAATGAATGCATCCCTTTTAGTATCATTAGCATATCAGGAAATGTAGGCCAGTGACTGTAGGTTAGAAAAAGCAGTGGACCAAGCTAGACATGGGAGCCATCAGAGAGCTGCTGTAAGAACTACACTGCAGCCCTCAGGGTGGAAATCAGTAGAAAACCCTGCTTATTATAACGCTGAAACACTTAGAGAGATGCAAAAGAAGACACGGTATTAAAACTCTGGATGTCCTTATTACCGACCACCAGGAAATGCATTGACCTATTGGCAACGGCAACGTGGAGCACTTTGAGGAAGCTGAGATAAACCTCTTATTCACGGTGCAAACCAAGAGCAGACTACAATCCCCCTCCTCAGCCCCCGGGCTCTGAATCCCTTTACAGCATCAGCAGCATCCTCTGCAGCGGTCGCAGCCCAACTCACGGCGACAGACCGTCTGCTTGTTGCCTCTGACCTGCGAGACATCAGGGAGACACTGCACACGGGTCCAGCTCTGACATTCAGCTAAGATACATAACACTGTTGCGTGCGCAATCGAACATGGAAATTAGAATGCAATCGCCAAAGTTTAATTCAGTGCAGTCATTTCCAACAAGCTGCTGCAATATAAAGTGTTGCGATTCCCAAATCGTTCAGCTGAAGCCTAAAAGAAGAGGCTGAATTCTTCAAATCCATCAAAGACCAGGATATACATAATGAAGTCAAGAAGATTGTTTCCAGCTAAGAATAAATCAGACGCCTGCATGATAGTGTGCACCGCGTCTCAGTTATTTATACATGTATACCCTGCAGATGATTTTAAAACTCTATTCAGACACTGCCTCTTTTCAGGCCCAGCTTATCTGGGGATCTAAATGGATGAACAGAAATTGAACCTCGTGTCACTTTCCCACAGGGCAGCAGATAACCCTGACATTGAATTAAATCAGACAGGCACGAAGCTGGTGCACCTCTGGCTTTATATCCCAATATAGTAAACAGCAAGACTCTTTATAACAAATTCTATACTCCACAGCTATAAGTGTTTTTATTTGCAGTCACAATCCTTCCCTTCAGAGAAATCCAGATGCCAATACACTTTTTAAAATCCGCCAGTAAGCTGTGTAATTTTAAACCTGCATATGATTCAGAGACAGGAGAGACACGCTCATCAAGGTTTGGAACTCACCTGATGAGTTAAACAAAATGTTCTAAACAAGGTCAATGACATCATTAAGATGCTTAATGAGGCCTCTATTCAAGATAACCTTATAAAAAGAAATGCAAGCCTGTCAAAAGCACAAATACACCATTGGAAGAGATAAATGCATTCCCGTAGAAAAGCATGCCTGAACCAAACAGCCCATCCCTGCACAAACAACGCAACATGCAAATAGGATGATAAAGTAGATGCAATATTTTGACCGATTTCGGAATGCTTTCTACTGTCTGGTGTAAATGGGATGCATCCTGGTTGTGGGAGGGCACTGTCCTGAGGAATATCAGACTGTTTCCCCCCCAAAAGAGAACCGTGCCCCATGGTGGCGCCGATGCGCTCGTCCATGTCTGCAGTTTTGACAGATTGTCAGCCTCCTCTATCCGGCAGCAGACAACCGTTTTCTACCTCTGCAAAAGAGGCATTTCCTGGACAAGGTACAGTCCAGGAAAAAGAACACGTTAAACTGTGGTGCAGATCCAGTCAGAGACAGAAGCAGGAACTTTGCCTCTATCCCCATTCAAAGGTGTTCACCTTCAATGATTAACACTTCTCTGGGCGGGTGATTTCCTTGGAAATATTTTTTTTGTTATTGCCATGAAGCTTCATTAGGCATATAGTTTCTACTCTGTCCTTTCCTTGTTATTTCTTTCGACCTGTGAAATGTCAATGGTTTGTGGTTTACCGCGACATTTAACGCTGCCGCCCTTAAATGGTTTAAGGGGGTGATTTCAACATGCTGATTACAAATAGTCTGGGACACTCATCGATTTAAAGATCAAATGCAATTTAGTCAGGTGGGTAAAATCAGATTTAACACGCAGCACAGGATATTCTTATTTCCCTCGATTTGTCTTTCGGTGCAGCTTTTCATCAGCGGAGTTACAGCTGCTTGTGTCCTTTAATGATAATTCATTCAATCACTATCAAAGGAAAGGTATATCTAAAGTGAAATATTGGATTATGTTATTTCATTATGCAAAAAAAGCAGTGGACAATCTTAATTAGATTCTGGTGATTTTAGTCAGGCATAAAAACATTCAGCTACTTCATAAAATGAAGATTTCATGTAATGTACTATAAAAATCCCATTTTCCTATCCTCCAGTTTATCTGCTAACAGAACGACAGTTTAATGCCAGAGGCTTCTGCTTCATAAGGTGAGGAAGTGTTCACCGCTTTTATGATCCAGTTAGCTGCCTGATGTGTTAAACAGGGACAACTTGAAGCTGGTATCACATAATAAATAAATAAATAAATAAATAAATAAATAAATAAATAAAATGTGTAAGGCATCACACCATTTTCAATCCATGCAGGTTGACTGCCGGTAGCTAACGGGTAGCACAGAGCAGCTGTCTCCCAGGTTAACTAATTTCAATTACAAGAGTGGAGCTTTCCCAGCTGGATTTCACTCTGTCTCAGCCGTCACCCCGGAGTGACAGAATGGGTCGACGCGCCACCGACGGTGGGCGCTGCCACGCTGCCAAGGAAGCGCCGTCGAAGCCAAGTAAATGCCTTTCCCGCTACGCTGGTGTCGACATTGTGCCAGGGAAACACTTGCTCACCAGTGCCCCTCTCCCCGGAGAGCCAATGAGCCTGCCAGCCAAAGGCGCCTTGCTGATAGGGATGAAGTGTCTCTATGGTAACAGCGCAGGAAAAGGAGCTGGTAAATACAGGTAAATGAAATTCTGATGTGATTGGATAAGGGATCCTTGATCTTAAGATGCATTCGGGCTAATAAATAAATATGCAATCACTCACATGTACAAACATTTTATTGTGAAAAAAGAGAAAAAAACCACAAGACTGCCAAGTGTAGCAGACAGCAGCAGCAACAGGTCAAAATATAAATATAAAACATATAACAAGCCAGGAGCATCTCAATCTGCCAACACCAGCTGGCTGTCGAAATGAAAAACACGCTAACGTGACTCTTGTGCTCCAGTGTAGCAGCTTAATTCTTCACATTCATCCTTGTTTTATCGAAATGAAAGGAAAACAATCAGCATCCAAATGACATCGGTGCTTTTTGTAACTGAATCAACCGAGACCTTTTGACCTTAACGCTCCTCTTCTCTTAACCCAACCACATCGGCCTGAGGGGACACACGCTCACGCGATGTCTGTGTGTCTCTGACGTTAAAAAGCATGACTGTTAGACAGAAGCTAAAAGGCTCGTCATCAGCCATCAATGCTATAATGTGATCGGCCCTCAGGGATGTAACAGCTAAATGGATCAAGGTGCTTCCTTGACTGGATGCATGAGAATGTCGACATCACTGTGATCTATGCTGCACACACCAGTAGATAACGTAATTCATTATCCAGCAGGCTCTGGCCTGAAGCAACACTTAACATCTAGCTGTGCCATTCCCAAAAGCTCCAGGTGTCCATGTTGTCGAGACACATGATGGGCACTTTGCCTTGAAAATTGATTGCTGGAGAAAATCCCTGGAACCGACATCTGTGAGGTTCTGAAAAGTCCGTCTGCATCACGGCGAAGCAGCAGAATTCACTGGCAGCCATACACCCAGTATAAGATTTAAACACTGGTAATAATCATCGCTCATTATCCCACAAATAATGCCTTCATTGTCACCCCCAAAAACACTCCCATCCAGACGTAACACCCCTGTCAAAAATAGCAGTCTTTATACAAGGGCAATAGCACCACCTCCACAGTTCACACGAAAGCATCAATCTGCTTTACAACACACTGTGCTACAATACAAGCGATTCTCTGAACTCACCCAACTGCCCACACAGACTATAATTAATAGTGCACTTCCGATCTGAACGGCTGAATACTATATTTGTACAGCGTTACCACACATTAACCTTGTGAAGCCGTCTATGGGAATTTCTGGCAAATGAAAAACGCTGGGGAAGCTGTCTCGATCAGACAGAAGTATATGTGAGCGCTGATAGATAGCACTGATTGACTAAAGGATAAGAAATGATATTAAATAATGATGGATAATGATTAGAGTGCATAAAAGAGGTAAAAGTCACATAATTTATGCAAACCGACACGATTTTCTATCAGAATAATGCACAATCCTCCTATTAATGATCTCTTTAATCTGCCAGGTTATTCATTGCCAATGTTAAAATCACTGGCAGATTTCTAGTTCAAGTTCACTCCGTCTCCAACACACAGTTGATTTGATTGATTTACACACAGTACGAAGCTCAATACGTGGCTCAAAGAGATGAAAATCACATCCCGATCAAGCTGTAAAAAACTGCTTGTATGCTCATATATCAGGTAAACACACAGAATACCCACCGACAGATGCTTCAAAAGGTTCATTCTAAATGTTTGCAACCAGTAAAATAAATGTGTGTGTGTGTGTGCATGTGTTCATTCTTGATGGGCGTGTGGTGTCTGTGGATTATCAAATGTACTGAGGTTATACAACAGATAACATTAGCTGGAAAAGGCACAGCTTTGTCCACCTGTCGAGCATCACCTGAGAAAAAAACAACACTTCACTGTTTGGATTCCAAGAATCTGTAACTTGTAGTTTTGCAGTAAATCGTATTTTTAGGATAAAGATTTGATACCAGATAAATAAATGAAAAAAAGCCTTTATAATGCTTAATCACAATAAAGGTGGAAATTATTTGCATGCATAAACATAAACAAGGCATAAAAACAACTTTAAGCTGATCCCCCCCAAAAAAGAAGAAGAAAACAAATCATCTTTGAACGACAAGGAAATTCAGATCAACAAGTGCCAATCAACATCGTAAACACTGTCAGTGTGAGTCCGCTGCTGCGTGTTTGTTTGTTTCTTCATTAATTATTATAAAGAAATTAGAATATTGCTTCACGCTTTTAAGTCGTTCTTTAAAACCCACTTTACCTGGTGTGCTGACTGTATCGGTGTGGCTGCTGCGTGTCTGCGCGCCGGTGGATCTGCGCCCCGGTGGATCCGAGCTCCGGTGGATCCGGTGTCTGCGACTGGACTCTGCTTCCTCCCGTGACTGTGGCGCAACTCGGGTGGACGCGACGTTTGACTATTCTCTGTTTACAGACGACAGACAAAACCTTATTTTGGTCCTCAGAAAAGCTTTCCTGAGCGCACAGTCGAGCTCTAATCACCCAAATATGGCCAAAGGAAGTGCAGCGAGACTTCACAGACCCCAACTACTGTCGGAAATGTCGCACTCGAACGGAGCGCACTTAAAACAACTGGATTTTTTTAAATAGAAACTCAATACGTCTGACGTTAAGTGTGCGTCGATGTGCGGCCAGCTGCTTGATCTAAAACGTGTATCGGTGTGTAGCTTAGTTTACTTATTGATACGGAACGTTTTTAGACCTTTCTATTTTTTAAATTCATTTTTTTATTGTGGCACATGCTCCATTATTGAACCGATATACACCAGCATCTGATTAATTCAAATCAATAAAGACAGAAACTATGTATACCAGCAATAAGTCAAACCATTTTATTGAATATTACATTAAATATTAAAATAACCTTTCAATGCATTATTATCTTAAATAAATAATACATTAATTTTGTTTACTAATTCAATACAAAATATGAATATAACTGATTCACTGGCTCTGCTTGCTTTGCTTATAGAGATGATTATTTATTTTTTAATCCCACGAAGGAGCGCGACTGAATTGCAGTTGCGGAGAATCCGGAGCCCATGAAGGCATCATTTGTCTGTTGCTGAGGGACAGTGCTGAGAAAAATCCTTTCTGACAGAGGTCAAGGTTCAGCTGTCAGTCACACAGGGATTCTTACACTTTTACTTTGTTCTTCCTCATCAGCTCAAGTACAGCTTTAATTGCGTTACATCTAATCAAACATTTAATGATATGATAATGATGTTAGTGCGTTACCAAGGAAACCAGGAAACCATCATCAGGTCTATCTATAAAAGAAATGACACAAAAGGCGTTTCACATGTTTTTCAGTCTGACAACATGACACAAATACATCTTAATCAAAACATACAATACAAACACATCCCATTCTCCCCACACATTTCATTCCACATGCAATGATAAACTACCGTACTATTGGAAAGATATTAAAATCCAACCCAATGTTTGACTTTTCAAAATTCTCCCCAATATCACATTGCCCATTTAAGATGAGTAATATCACTTTTGATTGATAATTTAGAGGATTAATTATGAAATTAATGTCTAAACACTGAATATAAACATAATTGCTTGAATCAAATCTCTGTACTTACACCTGTTTTGCCAAAATATGTACCGCATATAGAAATAAGGATGAGCATAAGCACTTTGAAGCTCTTGCATCATTAAACTTGTCAGGCATTTTCTCCCTCCCCTGTTGGCGCATTAAAACACGGGAATGGAAGGGAATTTGCACAAATGCTTAAAATAGGCACATCTAATAGGCAAATTAATTATATACTTGTAGGGGAGAGTTGCCCCCTCTTGAAGCATGTTAATCTTTTCACACATGGTAATTATAATATAACCTGCAGTTAAGACCTATCTCATTGAGTAGTTATGAGAATATAACCCATCAACGGCATTGCCAAAGTCACACATTGTCAAAGTATTTTCTTATCATTGTTTCCCTACATTGATTTACATAAGAGCCCTTTCTCATGCTTTCATTGTGCCATGTGAATTTTGGGCCATGTTTGGTGGAGCTTACCTTCTAAAACACATACAGATACAAAATAAAATACCAACCACACAAAAATGCAGGAAGGTGTCAGATTGCTGAATTTAGTGTGATTTCAGATTTCAGAAAACCTTCAGTTCTTTAAACATTGATGAGGAGAGAGCGAGAGAGATCCACAGCAATGTAACATGATTGTGATGCTTCAACCTGTGGCCAGAAGCCCTATAAGCAAAGACTGCTGCACAAAAACAGCTAAATTACACTAAACAATCAGGAATCCACTCCACCATGGTTGTCTTCAGCACAGGATACTCTTTTCCACCAAGTTAATGAAAGCTAATCAAGCAGTTCATGTATAAATTATAAATGTGCAGACAAATGTCTTTTTTGTCTTTTGAAAACCCGTCTTTATCTGGATCCACTACGAAATAAAATGAAATCCATCAGATAGTTTTTGTGTAACTGTGAAAAAAAGTTGGATGTGGATCAAATCCACAAAATGTGTCCAATTTGTCCACCACGTTTCATAAACATCATTTTATGTAATACTGAAGCAACAGACGAACAAACACAGGGACAGCGTAGCCTGCTTTGTGGAGGTTATATAATGCCGAAAATACACGCAGGGTCGCTGCACACCCTTCTGGCAGGTCCGGATTGATGTAATTCTAATACTTCTGGAAATACTTCAACACATACTAAGGTTGCGTTTTCAGATTTTCGTACTGCAGAAGAGGAGACTATTGGCTTTGATGGGCCTATGTACTTTCCAAGTTCGAGTTAACAGTAGGTGCTGGCATCTCTTCATATTCTCAGCAAAATTGAACAGAAGGCTTTTCTTGTGCTGTGTGATGAGACAAATGTGACCTTTTGCTTGGTTTCCATGGACACATCATTAGAGAATCTCCCCAGCTGGCCCCAACCACTTGGAGTGTCAACAGCAAACGAGAAGTGAAGGATTTAGTAATAACAAAACAAAAGCAGCACGCTGGAACTCATACATGCCTGAAAATAACTTTTTAAATGTGATTACTTTCTGTCTTTATTAATTGGGTAGTGTAATAAAACTTGCATTTATGTATATGCCTATGAAGAGTAAAGTACCGATGTCACAAGTCACATTGCTTTCTGCTTGTAATCATTTTTAGATTCTATCCTCTTCTTTGAAATACACATTGAACATTTTTCCACCTAAAGCACATCTCTGGTCTTCTCCCCTCTCCCACTCATTATGTTGCAGAGGCTCTAATCCATGTTTTTATTACATTCAGTCTATTCTAATACCTCTGTGTTTATATAGTACCCACTCTGGGATTAAAAATAAAAAAGACGAGGATGTCTCCAATTCCAGTGTAAGAATTAAATGTCACATGCTAGCTTTTGGGCATATCACATCGAAATACTGTTTGAAAATATTTCACTTTTTTTCTCGTCTTTTTTCCATGGCTCGGTACCCTCCAGAAAGAAAACAGATCTCAGCCCCAAACCCACAACCATGGGGATGGAAATGCATTTTCAGGGCTATGATTATGTAAACTGGATTCAGAGAACTGTTGAAAAGGCACAGAAATGCATTCAGCCCAGATTTGCCTCACTTTGTTCAGGGATGAGCAGTATGGAGCTGCTTCTCAATCTTCCAAAGCTTCAGTCGTCAGCTGGTCTGAGATACTGAGATATCTACTGCCACCTACTGCTGAGTCGTTTACTTCTTCTTACATTCATATCACACATCCTGTCTGTGCAAAAACACGTAGAACAAACAAAACAGTGCCTGAAATGGAAAATAAATCCGCACTCAGACTGAGCCGCAGAGCAAGCGCATCTCATCTATAGGTAGATAATGGAGATCATGCCATTATCTACCATCCAATGGTGGATGGAGATGTAACATGTGACCATTAAAAATAATTTCTGGTTATTTCTTATAACGTTAATTATTGCAAAAAGCATGTCTAACAAGTTTAACTATTAAAACGAACATGGTTCTTCAAAAATGATGTTTTCTAGCCAGTCCAGTAGGTGGGGGTAAATGTTGTTGTAATGCTTTGCACCAGATTTCAAAATACACACGAAGAAGTCGAAGACAACAACGAAGAAGAAGTGTTTGGCTCAACTGTGTGACATATATGAGGTTAAGCAAATTCGAACACGATTTCTGCTCTGCCATTTTATGCATGCCATGGCGGATCGTCAGTTTCTTTTGGCTAAGCGCAAACCCCCGAAAAGGGCGGTTTCCTTTTTCGGTTTGTCTTCTTGTTATTGTAGCTAGCGCCAGCGCTAACTACTTTAGCTAATACTGCTAGCCTGGCTCTCAGCTTTGGCGATTGCTGATTACTGCGGGGCAGAATACCGCAAGAAAAAGATAAGTCTGGAGCAACTTGCATGAAGAAACAACTAACCTGAGCATACGTTTATGGTACAATCGTTTATTAATTACATGATTATTGCAGGCAAAGTTGTCGTGCAACATTAGCTAACGTTTTATGACATAGAAATTAACCACATAGAGCTGCATGCACAGAATGGGACACCTCAGGATAATGGTGCCATTAGCTAATATCAGCTAAAACACTCGATGCTTCATGCACCGAACGCTTTAATGTGAACTTTCTAGCATTATCGCTGGCTACGCGGTTTGAAATGGAGCAGCAGACGGCAGACAGTGAGCTGGCTGTCGTTCTTCACAACACATCCGTTTGAACTGCACTTCTGTGGAAGACGGAATCATGTCTTGCAAAGCCGCGACCAAGGACAAGAAGTCCAGCTTCGGCAAGAAGCTGTTCAGGCGAGGCTCTGTGCGCTCTGTGGGGAGTTTCATGAGCAGAGTCCTGAGGACACTAACAGCTTTATCTCACTTTGGATCCGAAGTGCAAACAGAGGATGACAAAGATGATGGAGGATTTTCCACTTTCAAATCTGGAGGCAAGGATGTGCCCATAGATGATGGAGACCTTGAAGGTTTCCTTTCTGGAGAGAGGGTTCCAGGAGTGTCGGGTCTCAAAAACCACGGAAACACCTGCTTCATGAATGCCGTTCTGCAGTGTCTCAGCAACACTGAACTCTTCGCCGAGTACCTGGTTTTAGAGCACTACAAAGACAAGGAGCAGGACGAGGAGAAACCAAAGACAAATGGCCTACATCTGCAGAAGAGGGGTCCTCTGGCCAAGGGAGAGGTTACAGAGCAACTGTCGGGACTTGTGCGGGCTTTGTGGACGTTTGAGTATACCCCCCAGCACAGCAGGGATTTTAAGGTAAATGCATAATGAATCCTGGCTGTCGCTATTTGTTTTGCATGCAGAAAAGCCATGACACATACTGTTAAGAATCTGTGGCCAATGAAGCTTTATGGCCAACAAAGAAGCAGTGTTTAGATTCTGACGGTGAAACATTTGTCGTAGAACGCTGTGTCAAAAAATGCCATCCAGTTTAAAGGGAATGCTCAGCACGATGCTCAAGAGTTTCTACTGTGGCTGTTGGACAGAGTGCACGAGGACCTCAACACGGTCAAGCCCAACAGCAGGCCTGCTATAAAGGTGAATTCATATTTGTTGTGATTGTTCTCATTGGGGTATTTAGATAAATGAGGACAAGATTCTTACATTGAATAACTTGTTATCTGTGCTGAAGGAAAAACCTAATCTCACTTTGAGTTCGATGCTTACGCTTTGCCATGAGTTCATTTTGTTTATTCATTATTTGCCTAAAATGGTGGGTCAATTTAAAGGACTGAAAAGTGTTTAAAGGTTACTCATTGCACCTTGTAATTTAGCTGCAATCACAGTCTTTCTATACTTCAGGCCATTATTGTTTTTGTCATTGAATCCCTGCAGTAATTACAGTGTATGTGAGCTTTCAGAATAGCTGATAAACCCCAACAGTTTGCAGATTTATTGATTCTACATCTTAATATGTGTTTGTGTTTTTTTTCAGCCACCTATTGAAGAAGATGACCAAACTACAGAGGGGCCGTCTCCTCCCCTCTCTGCTGGCTCGTTTGTGCAGGAGCTCTTTCAAGCTCAGTACAGGTGTGATCATAAAAGTTGCATTTTTTCCTCCAAGTCTGGTCACATGAACTTCCTCTATTAAGCTATTTATTGATTTTACCAACAGGTCTTCCCTCACTTGCCCACATTGCCAAAAGCAGAGCAATACATTCGATCCCTTCCTTTGCATCTCCTTACCGATCCCTCTCCCCCACACACGGTGAGTTTCTCTCTCTCGAGTTGTGCCACAAAATAATCACAATGGTGCCTGATTGATAGGTATTTGTATGTTAATGAACAATTATTTGTGCTTTACAAGCTGTAAACAGTAATCACGTAAATTAAAATGAATATGTCGCTTCTTTTACAAGCGTTTTGTCGTTCTACGTTCTCATTTTCAAACCTCTGAGCAAGTGTTTGAGTTAATTGTCACTGAAGCCCGGACTTCATTTGTGTGTGTTTTTACGAGTTTACGGGGAGAGCAAGGAATGTAACCTGGTGTGTTAGGAGTAGGTCTGAGAATGGAAGAACAGCCAACAGGTAGAGGGATGTGTAATATGCTCTTTAATGAAAACAAAAAAGAACAACACTAGTGTAATTCTTTTCAGAAGTATGTAGGAGGAAATTATAAAATATATCTAATATCTTCGTTCTAGAATAAGTGTTTGTCCTTGCCATAAGATAGGAGAAAAAAAGGCTTTTGATGTCAAGTTTTATCTGTTTTCCAGGCCCTTATATGTGACAGTGGTCTACCAGGGGAAGTACTCTCACTGTATGAGGACTGGGGTCGCTGTTCCCCTCAACAGCACCGTCTATCGCCTCAGAGATGCTGTGTCACGTGAGACCAAGATCCCAATGGACCAGGTGCTATTCCTGTCTATTATCTGCTCAGGGTCTGACATAGTCAGACTGATCTTAAGGTCCCACGACGTCCACGGTCTGTTCCTAAATCCAGTTCAGAGGTAGACCTTTTGAAACCCTGGAGAGTGAGACACATATAAACACAGTTTGAGATACACAGCAACAACTCGGTAATGAAGGACTAAAGCTGGATAAGTGTTTATAATGAGATGATTTATTTGTGCAGTAACTATATCAAAACATTAAAGCACGGTAGACACTTTTTTTTCTTCATTTACCGGTATATATAAGTTTTTTCTTTGTACAGTTTGTTTTGACAGAAATGTACTATGATGGATTTCATCGTTCATTCTGTGATGATGATGACGATCTCGACATCATTCAAGAAAGTGATTCCATATTTGCATTTGAGACACCAGAAACCTTCAAACTGGAAAACATACGCACAAAAAGAGGTAAGGGCTTTTTTGTGTGTGCAAATCTTCAGCTTTATCACACCAAAGTACCAGAGGACAATTTACCAATGCACTATGCTTTACAGGAAGTCTTCTGGCAAACCTGAATCACAACAACTTAAAGTACGGGACAGAAATCACCAGGACGCCATCTTTCATGCAGGGGGCCATGACTCCTCTAACTTCATCACCCAATAAAAACATGGGACCTGAAAAAATGATCCTCCTGGTGTGCAACAGAGCTTGCAGCGGCCACCAAGGAAAGAGGTCCGACTTAAACTTGTCTGTCTTCTGAATTTTAATTAATTAAAGCTCAACAAACAATATTCACTTAATTTTTGATGAAAGGATGATCAATGTTTTTAAAAACTGTCCAATAATGGCTGTCAAAGCTCCATGTTTGATGCCGTTTCAGATTCGGCCTGCCTTTTGTACTGTACATGGACCGAACTGTGACCTGGGACACTCTACAGAAAGAGATCCTGGAGAAGATGCGTCATCTGTTGAGGCCTGGGGTCTACATTCAGGTAGGAAGAGCAAGCAGCCTTTCTTTCACTTTACACAATCAATCAATAGATTTCTAAAGGGCTGCTCTTGATTGTAAATTTCAAAACACTGTCCCTTTGTTTCATCCATAAAATATGCTTTTTTTTTTCCTTCTCAAAGACTGACATAATTTCTCTTAAATGTGTGATTGATGAATTCACGATTCACTACTAGTACTATCTCTGGTCTCACAGCAGCATGGGTGGTGGTTGTCTGTGTACCGCTAGGTTGGACCGTTCAGTCTCAGGGTGGTTGGTGTTGTTGGCATCACCTACCTCCTCCCCCAGGACGAGCGACCACTGTGTCACCCAACTGTGGACAGGTCAGATCTGCTGTTTACTTACGGTACCGCTTTACTTGTTAACCAGGATTCTTGTCCATGTTTTTCCAATGAGATTTTCTTACACAACAGTTTTGGGTTTATGACATGTTTCAAATAGTCACTGGAATAAAACCCAGCATCAAGACTCGAACGCTACTTTCTTTTCCCAGCAATGGAGGCGAGGCTGTTTGAAACCAGACATTTATTTCAATGAAAGCTAACTGTGGTCTCAGCTGAAATCAAAGCAAACACTTTGTAAGCACACAAAGGTGAAGACAGTCCAGCTCTTAGGTGACGGGTGAAGTAAATGTTGCATCCACTTTACCCTTTAATCTGCTTCTCACAGTCGCATGCCATGGGCTCTGTTCCTCCCATCAGGTGACATGCCCTTACACGACTTTGGCTCTGTGATAAAATGCTGATCTGGCTTTTGCCAACTGAAGTTTACAACAACAAAACAAGTCACGACAACGGTGCTCCGTACGGATGCAGGAATCATATTGGACCCAAACTTGTTTTGAACATTGCTGCCATTGAGCAATATGCTCTATTATTACAGCGTAGTGTTCTATGTGCATTGTGACCTCTGACATAGTAAGTCATTTAATATTAGCGTTATATTGGACGAACCCACCCCGTCTTTGAATTCCACCTAACTGACTATGGAAGAATGCTTTTCACATCAGCCTGCCAACTCGCACCTACTTAAATGTAATTTGTTCCTACTGCAGAGCATACAAGTCCTGTGGACAGGGGGGGCCACCGCATGTGAAGATCGTGGTTGAGTGGGACAAGGAGACCAAGGACTAGTGAGTGGGGAAAAAAAGAGATTATAATTCCTAGATGTTGCTTTGTTTTGTTTACTATTTTTTTCCTACACAGAATGAGAATAAGCAAGTTTTGGAGGCTTATTTGCTCTAATTTAAAATCATTTCATAGGTTTTAAAAAGCAAGTTTGGTTGCACAACTGTTGCGTGCATCATATGACGTTGTTCCTTTGGAAGACGAGGAAGAATGTTTAATTGCTGTAATTTTGTTGAATGCCATTTCCACACATTTCTGTGCCTTGACATTTCATTTCGGAGCCGGGTTTTATAGTTAAAGGTTAAGCATTTGAATTTTGATCAAGTCGAGCATCACTCTGAATTTAACACGAGTGGTTTTGCAACACTAAACTCATTTTAAGACGTATAATAAAATGTGCCTCCCTCTTTTCCTTGCTTAGCACATTATTTGTATATTGAAAAAGGCATTTGTTCAGCCGACTAATAATAACACTTAATATGAAACGGCTGCGGTTTTAAACTTTCTGCTCTTATCTCTTTAAATTTGTCGCTGAATGAAGTGACCGTTGTGTTTCATGTCCCTTGCAGTCTGTTTGGACAAACTGAGGAAGAGTACATTCCTGATGCCGAAAGCGTGTATCTGCACAGGGAACAGCATCATCAGCCGCAGGCCTGCACCCTCGCTCAGTGCTTTCAGCTCTACACGAAGGAGGAGCAGGTAGCTGCTGCAGGCACACACAAACACACACACACAGTCGATTATTCCACTGTCTGTAGTTTAAGTATAGAAAATACATCCTATATTTTGACATTTGTCTCCTCTCCTGCCTATTATTCTTGTGCTGAAGGTCATAAATCTTCCACTCTCTGTGGTTTTGCTGTGTATTTGACTCCTAAAGTTATGTTTGGAATAAACCAGAAATTCTTGGACAGACATGCATTTACATTGTGGTTTGAACCGCCCGTGCTTGAAGAGAAGAGAGAGAGAGGAGAGCCATCCTGTGTGAGGCCAGTTCGTAGGAGATGGTCTTTGATTGGTGCTGTGTGTGTTTCAGCTGGCCCCCGATGACGCCTGGCGCTGTCCCCACTGCAAGCAGCTGCAACAGGGCCGCATCAAGCTCAGCCTGTGGACGCTGCCTGATGTGCTCATACTGCATCTCAAGAGGTTCAGACAGGTATTTAAAACCAAGCAGTCACTTTTCATGTCTCTGCCGTCACAGTTGTCCTTTCGGTACAGATTTGATCGGCTCATTTCAGGATGGGGACCGGAGAGTAAAGATGCAGAATATGGTCCGGTTCCCGCTGATGGGAATGGATATGGCGCCTCATGTCGTGAAGAGAAGCCAGAGCAGCTGGAGTTTACCTTCACATTGGTCACCATGGAGACGGCCGTATGGCCTGGGGAGAAACCCGGATGACTTCCTGTACGACCTGTACGCTGTGTGTAACCATCATGGGAACATGCATGGAGGCCACTACACTGGTAATATCAATGGGTGTCCCAGTTTAGAGAGTGTATATGAAAATTAGAGCGCGGCCACAAGACCATCCATCCATTCTCCTTCTGCTTTTCACTCGCAGCCTACTGCAAGAACTCCATCGACGGTCAGTGGTACTGCTTTGATGACAGTGAGGTTTCACCGGTGTCTGATGATGATGTGTGTCAGCAGACGGCCTACATTCTCTTCTACCAGCGGAGGACGGTTATTCCCTCGTGGTCGGCCAATAGCTCCGTTGCAGGTTGGTAATTATTTCCTTCTGTTTTTAGATTTCCAGTCATATTGTAGTGAAAATGTACCGGTAGTTTATTCGCGTGATTGAAGCCACAGAAGGTGTACCACAGGGTTTAGTATAAGTAATGGCGACCAACTACCACCAACACAGGTCAGTCTGTTGGAGCGTTGGTGGTATAAAGGCTTTTTGTGTCCATCTCCCAGGTTCCACCAGTTCATCCCTGTGCGACCACTGGATCAACCGGCTACCTGGCAGCAGGCCTGCTAGCGTGGCCTCCGGAGCCTCATCCAGACGTACCTCTCTGGCATCGCTGGCTGAGTCGGTAGAGTTTCCAGGAGAGCGCAATGAAGATGATGGTGAGACGACGACGCATGTATTTGTTGCTTTGTATTTTATCATCTCCGCCAAGGAGGCTTGTTTTTTGCCGGCGTTTATCTGTGTCTGTCTGTTTTACTGTTACCGGGTGTTGAAATGCATACTATTTTTTATCCACATGCATTTTGTGCTTGACAACGATGATTGTTCTAGTTTCCCTCAGAACAACTGATGCTTCCTTGTTTCTAGGAGGCTTCTCTGCCCGTCCGTTTGTGAGGAGCATTCAGCATCAGAGCTCGTCCTCCAGGTCTTCGATCAGCAGCCCTTTGGCCTTCAGTGACAGCGGGATCAAGCCTTCCTGGTCTCTCTCTGCAAAACTTCATATGAGGTCCAACTCACCCTCACGTTTCTCCCTCGACTCTCGATGTTCTCCTCCCCTGGAGCGGATAGGAGAAGCCTTGGATGACAAAGTTTCCACGTCCTGTTTCGGCAGCTACAGTCGACATGAACGCTACTTTGGCAGCAGGTCTCCCCTGTCTATGATGGAGGGCAGCTTGGGTGACCATGACAACAGCAAGAAGTTTGTAGACATGATGTACTGCAGGGCTCCCACGCCAGTGGAAAAGAGAAGCTCCAAAAATGAGCCAACTGAAAACAACAACCAGATTACAGCCATAGACCAAAACGTTCTTCCCACCCAAACCGCTCCTTCTAAAGAGCAGAAACGTAAGGGCAGCATTGGATTTGGCTCAAAGGCTGAAAGCACAGGCCTCACAAAGATTTCCAGCAAAGTGGAACAAGAGAAAACCTCTAAAAAACGTTTGTACTCCACCCATAACACCGCCGCTCCTGAGACGGCGACCAGTTTACCTGTGAAAGGCAAAAAGCCGAGCAATACTAAAGAGAAGACTGTAAATGCTAAGAAAAGCAGCTCCGTGTCCAGTGGAACGCCCTCCAAAGCAAAGGAGGCGGCTAAACCTTCGGAGGCAACGCCACAACACAAGCCGTGCCTCCGCTTTCCGCCCCAGTGCTCGGCTTCACCCTCACCTATGACAAAGAAGAATTCCAGCGTTGCTGAGAAAAGCACGATGAGCAGTCGGAAAAAGCTTGTGGAAAGGAGCTGCAGCAGAGATTCTATGCACGCTAGCCCCCCGGTCGACAGTCCAAGAGGCAGCTCGATAGCGCGCTCTTCACTGTCTAAGAGCGGGGAAAGCAACCGGCCCGAGAGGAGATTAATGAGGAGCTCCAGCAGCAGCTCGTCTGTCACCAGCCTGAGGTCACCCAGCGTGTCCGCCAGGGACCTGCAGCGTAGCAGTAAACCCGAGGAAAAAGGTTTGTCTTTCTTCAAGAGCGCCCTCCGTCAAAGGGAAAGCCGCCGGTCGGCTGATTTAGGGAAAAGCACCATGCTAATCAAAAAAGCCTCAGAGAGGACGTGCAAGCAGAACGGACCAGCGAAGGACACCGGCAGCGAGAGGGCAACGACGGGAGATGCCGCATCTTCGCCGGCTTGCTTAGAGGCTTGTGGAGGAGAAACAAAGTCTGAGCCGAAGGCGTCTTCCAAGCCCCCCAGTTCTCTCAGTCGCTCGCTATTAAACGTAGGAAAATCCAAGTCTTCCTCGTCCGAAGTAAGTCTCAGATCTCCTGCAAACGGGAAGAAGCCTCTGGAAAGGATGGCATCTTCCCGAAAGCTTTCGTCAAGCATGCAATCTCCTGCACGTGCAACACAGAGACCTCAATGATTCATCCACAACACAGCGAGCCGATACGATGCAGCTATCTTCATTGTGCCTAAGTTCCAGTGAGCACCAGATGTATTTGTAAGGAGGCGGCGTTTGATGTCGTTGTTTTTAACACCGGCATCAGATGCGTGTCCTGGCTTTGAGATTTGAATACCGGCAGCCAATTTTGAGCATTTCTTTTTAAGCTGTGCTGGAAACAAGGTAAACAATGTCAAATCATCTGAGCTGGAGAAAACCTTTCTAGTGTGTCACCACATCTAGTTTTCAAAGCAGGATTGTTTCCCATTACGCCTTTGAGCATTGGAAAGAAAGCGGCACGCAGGAGGATTGATGCATCGAATGTTTTTGGGTTCGTTGGTCTTACATGCTGGAGGTCTGCGTGACAGCTGACAGAAATCCGCTTTGGAATCTTGAAATCCAATTATTTTTCGCCCAGATGAGAAACTATATCGACGGTATATCTTTGCATCTCTGCGAGCCGAAAGATTTAGTTTGCTCGCAAAATATTCCTCTGGAAATACTCGATTTAACACGCAAGCACTTGCATAAAAAAAACGTGAAACGCCATCTTTTCTATGCACCAACCATTTAGAGCGACACTTACGACGGATGGATTCCACACCTGTAAGCGTCGTCCACTTCACTTCAGCGCAAACGGAAACACAACATCTAAAGTGGTCTCTGGACACATGCACGCACGCGCACACACACACACGCGGCGATAGTTCTCCTTGATTGTTTTACGTAAAGCCTGCAGCTATCGGCACTTTCTCCGAGCGCCTCACGCTTTGGTCAACGGGAGTGGAATGAGTGGCTTTTTGTATTGGTACCCGTGATGAACGAGTGATAGAAAGGCAGATTGATGGCAGGTCTTTGACCAAATCAGAAAAGATCTGGGATGAGAGAATTATTTGGTACAGACCTGCAGACATTTTCTTTCCTATATGTTAAAATGTATTTTTGTTTAATAGTAGTTTTTTGATAGAAATGTATTTTATCAACTTCTTTCTTAAAAGGATGGCATGCTTTGGAATGGAACACTTTGAACCACAGTATATAAACACACATCTGCAGTATGTATGTGTCTGTACAGATTCTATAAAGTATATAATCGTTTTTTTCTTCCCATGAGCAAGATGAAAATGATTCTACGCGCCTTTCAATGGAAGAAAACAAACATTGTAGTCTACGACTGTATGCATCGCTGAGTAGGAATGCTGGATTGTCGCACTTTGTGAAGATCAAGTTGTCTTCTTTTACACAGAACACACACACACACACACTGATCTCATGGTTAATGTCTGTCATCATCACGTATCAACTTGTCTTTGACTTGAAATGCAGAGAGGTCACATTCATCTCAACGTTTCAGGGCCTCTGTACTTCCTGGTGCTGTAAC